>NC_041394.2:244074367-244329367 GCF_900747795.2 Erpetoichthys calabaricus
AAAGGTGATTTTTCATGATGGCATCCAATTTTTCCGCCATGCTCCTTTCTACCACAGCTTCCAGTGTGTCCCAGGTTCGTCCTGTGATGGCACAGGCTTTCCTGAGAAGTTTATTCAGAAGTTGTGCTTCTCTTGAGCCCAAGTTGCTTCCCCAGGATATCACAGCACTGAACACTACACTGGCTACTATGGACTAATAGTATATTTCCAATAACTTGTTGCACATATCAAAAGACCCAAGTCTCCTTAACAAGTACAGTCTGATCTGGCCCTTCTTGTACAATGCCACTGTGTTGTCAGACCATTCCAACTTTTGTTTATATGGACCCTTAGATCTACAGTATATAAATGTAATGAATTATTATTATTATCATCATCATCTATAGCTCTGCACCACTTCCATGTGACAGAGGCTTCTTGGCACACCTAAAGTCTACCACCTGATCTTCTGTCTTGCTGAAGTTGAATTGCAAGTTATTATCCCTGCACCATAAGACAAAGTCCTCCACAACTTTCTCATACTCTGACTCATCTCCATTATTAATGTAGCCTATGATGAAGGGGTCATCTGAAAACTTCTGTAGATGGCAAGTATTATGCTGGAAATCTATTGTATAGAGGGTAAACAGGAAGGGAGACGGGACATTTCCCTGAGGTCCTCTAGTATTATACACCACCACTTCTGACACACAGTCCCTCATCCTCACAAACTGCTTATGGTGGCATCAAGATTCAAAGCCTTGAGCTTTTATCTCCCAGTCAATGAAGCAGAATGGTATTAAAAGCACTGGAAGAGTCAAAGAACATTATCCTGACTGCGGTGCCGCCTGTGTCCAAGTCGAAGTAGGCCCTGTGGAGCATGTAGATGACAGTGTCATCCACACCTATGTGTGTTTGATAGGCAAAATGCAGAGTATCAAGATGTTCAGAAACCAGGTGCTGTAGCTCTTTTAGGACCAGCCTTTCAAAGGTCTTCATGATGTATGAAGTAAGAGCAACTGGTCAGAAGTCCTTGGGATCAAAGGAATGAACTTTCTTTGGCACTGTGACCACACAGGATGTTTTCAACAGCTGGGGAACCTTATGCAAATTCAGAGAAAGAGAGTACAGGTGTTGTAGGACTCCACAAAGCTGGCCAGCACATGTTTTCAGCACCCCAGTGTTGATTACATCCGGCCCTGAAACCTTGTTTATGCAAAGTTTCCCCAATTCTCTCCTCACTTCATCAGCACCGACACAAACTCCAGAGAGTGGAGAGGAGCTGGAGACCACAGGTGTGATATCATGGTGGGGGAGGGTCATACAGGGGTGTAAATGGCAGTTGGGATTCTTCCTCAACTCACTCAGAGGCTAGTATTGTTAGGGTAGGGCTGTATTTACAAGAATGAAGCAAACCTGGTAAAGAACTGGTTCAGTTCATTAGCTCTGCTCTTGTTCCTTACCTCCCCATGTTTTACAGCCTGATTGTAGTCAGCGATAGTCCTCAACCTATTCCACACTTCCTTCATGTTGTTTTGTTGTAACTTGTGCTCAAGTTTGTCTCTGTAGTGAGATTTCCATTTTCGAAGCTGCTTCTTCAAGTTCTGACTGCAACTACTTTATTTCATCTTTTCCTCCAGAGCTGAAGGCTCTTTTTTTTTCCTATTCAATAGGGCTTTCAAGTCATTTGTGATCTCTGTTTTGTTACTTGGAAACACTGCACTGTCTTTTTGGGGACTATGTTATCCACACAAAACCTGATGTAGTCTGTGATACAGTAGCAGAGTCTCTCAATGTCCTCGCCGTAGGACTCACAAAGCATGTCCCAGTCAGTGTTTTCAAAGGCATCCTTCTGAGCCTCCTCAGCCTCTGCTGTCCATTGCAATGAATAAGTTATCAAAAAATGAAAATGACTTTTACTCTGTTTACATTTCTTGAAATGTCATATTAATAGACAAATTAAAAAAAAAATAATAATTGGAAAGCTAAAAGTTGCTTTCCAGTTATGCAGTATAGCCTGGTTTATAGGACAATATGTAGAACATACCCAAGCAGAAATCAAAGTTATATATATTACACCTTCTATCTGATGTGTGCCAAGGATTCAGAGGAATCAACCAGAATATAACAGAAATTAAACCTAATGGTTTATTAAAATTAATTACTGTATATTAAAAGATTAATTACAGTGGACAGTAACACGGTCAACTATGCATTCTCCATTTTATCATAATGTGGATTTAACTCCTGTTTAATCCTAACTGTATTAATAATAATTACCCAGTATCTTGGAGACACTCAAATTTCTCTTTGACCAAATTACTTAAGGGAAGATCTTCAGGTTTCATGGCAAGATCTACTTTTGACTAGTAATACTTTCTACTTGTGATGCCTCAGTGTGGCAACATATTGTATATTGATCAGACATGCAGATAAGAATTGCAATGTAATGTATCAAAATTATCCTTTTTGCCCATAATTTAAATTGAATGGAAATAAAGTCCATCAGTGATCACTAAAGTTACTTGCATCTCTTCAATATTGCAATATCCGTGTCTATATATAATATAAAGTTGACTCATCAACAAAACCACTTTTACCATTTAGTTAAAAAGCTGAAATTTGGCAGGATGTTAAAAAGGTAATTTCAATATACAGTAATCCCTCCTCCATCGCGGGGGTTGCGTTCCAGAGCCACCCGCGAAATAAGAAAATCCGCGAAGTAGAAACCATATGTTTATATGGTTATTTTTATATTGTCATGCTTGGGTCACAGATTTGCGCAGAAACACAGGAGGTTGTAGAGAGACAGGAACGTTATTCAAACACTGCAAACAAACATTTGTCTCTTTTTCAAAAGTTTAAACTGTGCTCCATGACAAGACAGAGATGACAGTTCCGTCTCACAATTAAAAGAATGCAAACATATCTTCCTCTTCAAAGGAGTGTGTGTCAGGAGCAGATGTCAGAGAGATAGAGAAAAGCAAACAAATCAATAGGGCTGTTTGCCTTTTAAGTATGCGAAGCACCACGGCACAAAGCTGTTGAAAGCGGCAGCTCACACCCCCTCCGTCAGGAGCAGAGAGAGAGATAGAGAGACAGACAGAGAAAAACAAACAAGCACAAATCAATACGTGCCCTTCGAGCTTTTAAGTATGCGAAGCACTGTGCAGCATGTCGCTTCAGGAAGCAGCTTGCACAGAAGGTAGCAACGTGAAGATAATCTTTCAGCATTTTTAGACGAGCGTCCGTATCGTCTAGGTTTACGAACAGCCCCCCTGCTCAATCCCCCTACGTCAGGATCAGAGAAAGTCAGCACAAGAGAGAGACAGAGAAAATTAAGTTGGGTAGCTTCTCAGCCATCTGCCAATAGCGTCCCTTGTATGAAATCAACTGGGCAAACCAACTGAGGAAGCATGTACCAGAAATTAAAAGATCCATTGTCCGCAGAAATCCGCGAACCAGCAAAAAATCCGCGATATATATTTAAATATGCTTACATATAAAATCCGCGATGGAGTGAAGCCGCGAAAGGCGAAGCGCGATATAGCGAGGGATTACTGTATAATATTTAGGGGTAAAATTCCCTGCTACAAAACTAAATACCCCAAAATTTTAAATATGTCTTGATGGATTTGATTGAAATTTGGTGGTTATAGAAAAGGAGCATTAGCCAAAAAGTGTTTTCTTTTATTTGTTAATAAATATTTTATTTGTCATCAATATTCATTAATATTATGTTAACTTAACAGTACATGCACTGCACTGCACTGAGAGCTTTAGGCAAATGAAGGATGGAGCAGACATGATTGATGGGCCTTGTGAATTGAACCACAAACCAATTTTGAGGTCTGGGGCCAGACAACTAATGACAAGGCGGTATCCTGGACAGGGAACAAAAAGGGATGTGATCATGTTGGTTTTCAGTGTGGCACTAAAAACCGACCCAAGATTGCATGGATGCAAACTCCAAGAGAGAAATGTCATTCTAAGATAGTTGAACTTCTAATCAGGAAATGGTCTGTGCTCCTTGCTCTTTACATTAATACCGTACATCAGTGTAACACAAAGGGTACTTAAGTATATCCAACATCAAGCACTGCTATGCATACTGTGACTGATCACACTGTGCTTACTTTCACTCTCTGAGGCTTATTCAGCCACAGAGAAAATACATTTTCAAATAGCAAGCAGATACAAAAGAAATACACTTTCAAACAACTTAGCATGTAACTCATATCACATAGTGTTATGAAGCTCTAAAACCTATCTCACTTACACAATATTGTGTCCTCTGTCATGTGCAGACCACCAGTGGCTCTGCTCTTGCCTCCCTTCAAATGAATGCTTATGAGGACAAAGTTTTCAAGTTCTTTTATTAAGAGGGAACTGCCATTGGAGCAAATCAACTGTTGTCAAGTTTGCTGTGTGTTTGAATAAAGCTCCAAAACTGTTCTTTCAAGTGTAAGAATAAAATTTTATTTGCCCAGTTTCCTCCTGCTTGTCTTTTTGTGCAATTCGGAAGCCCAAACACAACATTATAAATTCACATTTGTGGACTTTAAAGGTGTACTGCATGCAACTGATGAAAAATACAAAAAGAAATACTATACTTAAATGAATGGCATTAACAAATTGCATTGCAAATACTGTATATAATAATGATAATAATATATACTCAAATTTCACATTATTCCTACTGATTACACTAGTTTACAAAAAATATTTTTTGTTTGCTACTGGGAGCTTCTTTATTCTTTATTAAGTTTTTTTACACTGATTTCATATATGAAATCAGAATTAAGCTAGCACATCAGGTTTTTGAAATACACATCATTGATGTTTTGACACTTTAGAATATCAATATATCAACACGATATCTGGAGTTTGGACTCTGTCCCACCAAAATTGTTTTGATGTGTTTATTCTGAAAACAAACCAGAAGACAATACCAGAGACACGTTAAAGAATATTTATGTCAATTTCTCTAAATATAAAAGTGAGGCACTCGCTTTTGCTCTTGTACTACACATTCATCTCTCTTTGCAAGAACCAACAGTAGTCACCCATCATGCTCAGAGTGAATATTTCCCGATATCAGTTTTCCATCACTTTTATATCTTAATGAAATCTTTTCCTATACTCATAGCTGACATCACTTAGATTTGGTGGAAAAAAGTTGAGATGAGAATGTAAAAAATGCGTCTTCAGTGACATTCTGGCTCCCGTAAACTAATATACTTTCAGCAGGTTCTCCACAAGCTCAGCATTATTCTCTGCTCTGAGACTGTCAAGAAAATTCTAGACAACCTGCACGAATGAGGGTGCAGATTCAGTTGGCTTCAGTTTACTTTTGAACTCATCGTCAAGCATCAGTTCACGGATTTCTGGGCCAACAAAAACACCTTCCTTAATTTTGGCTTCACTTTTCTCAAGACCAAACTTATTTCTTACATGATGAAATGCATCGCCTTTACTGTCCAGTCACCCTAGTTGTCCAAGACCTGGAACATCATAACTAAAAAACTTGACGAAAACAGTTTTCAGATTTGGAGTCAGCAAGTGAAATTTGTTTAAGTACAGGTGAAAGAATCCCAGTAGCAAAATGCTTATTGACCAGTGCTACCAATTTCTATTCATAAGAACACAACACTTTCCTATAAAATTAGGTTTTGTTGATGGTCATTGCACAACACAAGTCACTATGAAAAGCAGGAGTGTTTTACTCATGGACAACTGTATATAGCATGTTCAAGAGTAAGCAGTGCCAGTGACCTAATAATGTTATTATTATTATTACTTATTATTTCACTCATGCCTTTATCCAAAACAACTGGAGATACAATTAGCTACATTTCTTTGGTTTTTTCCAATTTGAGCTTGGGCAGGTGAAGTGACTTGCTCATGGACATACAGTGTCAGTAGCAGGATTTGAAACCACAAACTCAAGAGTTTGAAGTCGAGTCCAATGCCTTAACCCCTACAACATACTGCCTGCCAAAAAACCAACACTAATTTGGTATACAGAAAAGCACCTGATTAACTGACATGCACTATAATTGATGTCCACTATTTTGTGAAATTTCCCAGCAAAGTCAGGTGTATTAATAATTGTGTACAAGGCACTTATCCAATGGACAAACTCCCGAGTGTTGCACAGTTTCAAACTTTAACAGATTATCGTTTATAATTACAACAATATTTCATTAGACCTCTCCTCTTCAAGGCAGTGTTACTTAGTAAATACTGGTAATAACAGTACAGAGAAAAGTACTTATTTTAGAAGTAACAGAAGTAAGTCATATTAAACTCTATTTGCAAAGACCTTTGAAAATGTAATTCCTGCTCAGCTTTAGCTAAAACTAATTATTATTATGCCATAACTCTGACCAATGCTACAAGTCAATAACCAAAAAAAAAAAAAAGTTTTGATAACTTGTTCATTAACAGCAACCAAAAAAGTGACTCTTGGCTTTACAGTTTATTATTGATTACATTCAGCACTTAGTCCATTGTATGCGTCTGTCTCTCTCTCGCGCTGCCTGTGTGTGTGCCTCTGTCTCTCTCTCGCAGATGCCTGTGTGTGTGCACAGCTCTCTCTCTCTCGCAGATGCCGGTGTGTGTGCACGGCTCTCTCTCTCTCGCAGATGCCTGTGTGTGTGCACGGCTCTCTCTCTCTCGCAGATGCCTGTGTGTGTGCACGGCTCTCTCTCTCTCGCAGATGCCTGTGTGTGTGCACGGCTCTCTCTCTCTCGCGGATGCCTGTGTGTGTGCACGGCTCTCTCTCTCTCGCAGATGCCTGTGTGTGTGCACGGCTCTCTCTCTCTCGCAGATGCCTGTGTGTGTGCACGGCTCTCTCTCTCTCGCAGATGCCTGTGTGTGTGCACGGCTCTCTCTCTCTCGCAGATGCCTGTGTGTGTGCACGGCTCTCTCTCTCTCTCTCTCACGCTGCCTGTGTGTGCACGGCTCTCTCTCTCTCTCTCTCGCGCTGCCTGTGTGTGCACGGCTCTCTCTCTCTCTCTCTCGCGCTGCCTGTGTGTGTGCCTCTGTCTCTCTCTGGCGCTGCCTGTGTGTGTGCACGGCTCTCTCTCTCTCTCTGGCGCTGCCTGTGTGTGTGCCTCTGTCTCTCTCTGGCGCTGCCTGTGTGTGTGCCTCTGTCTCTCTCTGGCGCTGCCTGTGTGTGTGCCTCTGTCTCTCTCTGGCGCTGCCTGTGTGTGTGCCTCTGTCTCTCTCTGGCGCTGCCTGTGTGTGTGCCTCTGTCTCTCTCTGGCGCTGCCTGTGTGTGTGCCTCTGTCTCTCTCTGGCGCTGCCTGTGTGTGTGCCTCTGTCTCTCTCTGGCGCTGCCTGTGTGTGTGCCTCTGTCTCTCTCTCGCGCTGCCTGTGTGTGTGCCTCTGTCTCTCTCTCGCGCTGCCTGTGTGTGTGCCTCTGTCTCTCTCTGGCGCTGCCTGTGTGTTTCCCTCTGTCTCTCTCTGGCGCTGCCCGTGTGTGTGCGCGGCTCTCTCTCTCGGGCTGCCTGTGTGCCTCTGGCGCTGCCTGTGTGTTTCCCTCTGTCTCTCTCTGGCGCTGCCTGTGTGTGTGCGAGGCTCTCTCTCTCGGGCTGCCTGTGTGCCTCTGTCGCTGCCTGTGTGTGTGCGCGGCTCTCTCTCTCGCGCTGCCTGTGTGTGAACCGAGGTCCCACTGAGGTTGACTAATGAAAAGTCAACGTGGCTCAGAGGTGCATGTGCAGTCTAGCAGAGACGAACGTGAATGACGCCTGGTGTTGTGAGTTGCTGCGTCCGAGTTGGTGGCCGTGGCTCTGCGAGTTGTCATCGTGTCCAATGGTCTTAGAGTTGGTGGGCGTGGCTGTCTTGCATGCTTTCCATGGGTGGCTACTTGTCGGCGGCTTAGTGAATTATATACGGTGGACGTGGCTGTCTTGCGTGCTTTCCATGGGTGGCTACTTGTCGGTGCATGCTTTCCATGGGTGGCTACTTGTCGGCGGCTTAGTGAATTATATATATATAGATATTAAAATGTGTGATTCAAATGTTTAAAGTCTAAATATTTTAAATTTTAAAAGAAATGTGTCATTTTTCACCCTTTGTTAGAGATCCATAGTATAAGATCAAAAATAACATTCATAATCACTGATCTTGAAACAGATACCCCACATTCTTATATTAGAAATTTCCCTTTTTAAATATTGTGGGAGTGGCTCTTAGATGGCTATGATCACCAGTAAAAAATTGAATATCAAAAATATCATCATATTCAAGACAAGCAACCTTGAAATATATAAAACAACACTTCACATGCCTACAGAACCAAAAAAAGATATGAAGTGGTGTCAAACAGTACTGGTAAGTAAGGAGTGGCCCAACAAATAAAACAAATGATTTGAAAACATTCATGAGTAATTCTTACAAACACAATTTGAGTTCTCAACTTTTCTTTTCAACTAACATAAAAAAGCAACTTTTTGTGCTAGTTTTGCTCTGTGGTTGAAAATTCATGCACTCAAAAACATCACAAAAATTTGGACATGTACCTTCTTTTAAGAAATCCTACAAATTTTACCAGATAAACAAAATAATTTGGATCTGTGAAGTACTTAAGCATTTTGGAGACATATTAATTAAGCTAAATTCAAGCTAGGTCAACTTAGAGTAATAAAAAGTACCAAAAGGCTTTGTCAAATACATATACATGCAATAATGTACCTTTCACGGAGTACCCAATATTGAATAACATACAGTACTGTAGTAAACTTTTTTACTGTTCTAGTAGGTAATTTAAATAGATGTTTTCATGTAAAATATGTTTTATATCTCATCTAGAAATTCTAACTTATACATATCTAAAAAATCAAATGTTTTGCACTTTTGAAAGCAGGTTTCTAAATGCTGGTTGAAATGCCATATGAACTATGAGTCAGACAGCAGTTCAGAACAGATAAAAGGCTCTCTGATAAACAACATGTACAGTATGCACTGCACTTGGCAGAATTCCACTTGACAAAAACAAAACATCAGCTGTTTGTTTTTAGTGAGAGATTGATTATTTACAAAAACATAATATTTTGCAGAATCGGTGATAGGTAGTCATTTATTGTGTCACGCACGCGCGCTTAGGGGGCCGCGGAAAGACCCGATGAACAGCGTACAGCCTGCCAGGGGTAGGAGACGGGGTACTAACCTTTTCTTCTTTTATTCCCGCAGAAAACCTGATGCAACAACCCCGTAAACACGCTCAAGATGCCATTTCAATCCACCCGTAACCACTTCCGTGTTTCCGTCCCTTCCTCTGGCACATGATGATGACGTCATTACCCACAACGCTCCTCGGTTCCTCCCAGCATTCCAGTCACCAGTTTCCGGTCCCCCCTTATTTAAGTTCCCCTCTGCGAAGGGATGAATGTCTTTGGTTGAACGCATGACTTTAATAGTGCATTATTCTGTTGCAGTTTTTGAAAGTACACGGGGCCGGAAACCCCAAACCTTTATACGAGTCTTGTGCTTCTTCACAATTGGCTTAGTAGGTGTATTTCTGAAAGCAATTACAAAGTCAACTCCATAAGCATCCCCTTTTCCAGACGTTTTCTTCTTTTAAATGATACTCCTGATGGAAAGTCCTGATACCAAGTACTGTGTGTGTTCAAGTAGATAAGGTGTTTAAGAATAAGGAAGACAAGAAATACCATTTTAACTAACTAGTTGACTACATTTTTTGTTAATACTACTTTATGTAAGAATTTCAACGGCTATATGCTGGCGTAGTCGGTAGGATACAAAAGTCCGAAAAATGAACGAAGGACAGGACCTGAATACTGTGCTTACCAACCTAGCGACCCAGCTGCACACCCTGCAGCAGAAACAAGCCGCCACCGAGCAGGAACTGGCGGAAGCGCAAACTCGGCTCACAGCAGCCGAAGCAGCTAGACCGGAGCCCGCGCGGCCTCCTCCTCCTCCTATTGTGCCTCTAACAGATGCCGATGACATAGAGGCATACCTTTCCACGTTCGAGAGGACTGCCTCTCGCAACCAGTGGCCGCGCGCGGAATGGGCGTCCATACTGGCGCCGTATCTGAAGGGGATCGCGCAGAAGGCCTATCATGACCTACCCGTTGAGGAAGCCGCCCAGTATGACCTCCTAAAAGCCGAAATATTAAGCCGATACGGCATTACGTCGGACCAGCAGGCGAGTGAGTGGAGGCAATGGAGGTATGATCCCGATCGCCCCGGCCGTGCCCAGGGCTTTGAGTTCTGGAGCAAGATGGGACGCTGGCTACGGCCAGACGTCAATCAAGGCCGACATATAGTTGAGCAAGTAGCCTGTGAGGGCTTTATTAATGGCATGCCAGAATATCTCGCCCAGCAGGTCCGGCGACACCCGTTTACGGACATGAAAAGTCTCCTGGATGTCTTGGAGCGTCAACTGGCGGTGAACCGAGGCGGGGCGGCTGAGAGGTCTGCTCGTGGTACCTGACAGGGACGCGTCGCCAACCCTGAGCCCTTCCGACGCAGTGGGGAACCTCCAGGTAAGCTCAAAGAAAGAACCCCGGCTTTGCCGCGCTGTTTCAAGTGTGGTGAAGTCGGGCATACCCTGCCTGCCTGTCCGCAAAATGTGGAGCCGATGGATTGCACCTGGGTTAAAGGAGAAAGGTACTGTGCTCTGTCTAATTCCTTGGCTGTTCCTAACACGGGAGTGGTATTGATTAATGGACACTCGGTGGTGGCACTGTTCGATTCCGGGAGTAACATTACCATTGTTGCTCGCCGTTTTGTTTTACCGCAACAGTGGATGACCCGGTGGGTGAAAGTTACGTGTGTGCATGGCAAGACTAAGTCGTATAGGTCCGCCAAATGCTATATAACCTGGAAGGGCGAACCAAGACGGCTCCAAGTTGCCGTGCTCCCCGATCCCCCCTTTCCAGTTATATTAGGACAAGACTGGTCTAACAGCAATTGCGGTAAGACCGTCGTCACTCCCGCCGCCAGATTGGGTCTTATTATGGACGGGCAGGCTGCCGTCCCCGCGGCTCTCACGCCGTGCTCTACGGCAACCATTGATGACGGAAGTTCCAGGGGGGGAAATATTTTGGTGACGGACCCTGAACAGGAAGTTCAAGCACAGCGGGTCAGTGCCAGTCCCCTGGATCCGTTGTGCTGGGTGGATAGTCAGTTTAAATCCACCCCAGCCGCATTCAAACGAGAGCAATGGAATGATGACTCTCTAAAGGTTGCCCGAAATAATATTGTGTCAGTTAACGGCGACACGCCGCGTGGTCCCATACCTTCAGGGCCCTACTTTGTCTTGGAAAATGATCTGTTGTATCGAGTGGCGGATCATGAAGGCGAGGCACGGAAGCTGTTGCTAGTGCCACGAACCTACCGGCGGGAGGTTTGTGAGCTAGCACACGCCCACCTCCTTGGCGGCCATCTCGGCGCCGAGAAAACACTGGAGAGAATTAAGCTCCGGTTTTATTGGCCCGGAATCAATGCGGAGGTCCGCCGTTTCTGTCAGTCTTGCCCCGAGTGTCAGTTACGGCTGATTCCCCGAAGGGACCGTGCTCCACTCATTCCGATTCCCCTTATCGATGTCCCGTTTGAAAGGATCGGAGTCGATCTTGTTGGCCCCCTGCTGCCTTCAAGCCGTGGCTTTAAATATATACTAGTCATGGTAGATTACGCAACCCGATACCCGGAGGCGGTTCCGTTGCGCTCTGCTACTACAAAAAATGTCGCACGGGAACTAGTTCTCCTATTTTCCCGAGTAGGTATACCCAAAGAAGTCCTAACGGACCAGAGTACACCATTTACTTCGGATACGTTCAGGGAGGTTGCTAAGATACTCCGTATTAAGCATCTAAAAACGTCTGTGTATCACCCTCAGACGGATGGGTTAGTGGAACGTTTTAACCAAACCCTGAAACAGATGCTCCGCAAGGTAGTCGACGCGGACGGTAGGGACTGGGACCAACTTTTACCCCTGGTTCTGTTTGCTTACCGGGAGGTGCCACAAGCCTCCACAGGGTTTTCCCCTTTTGAGTTATTGTATGGCCGCCAACCCCGGGGTATATTGGATTTGCTCAAAGAAGGTTGGGAAGGAGAGGCACTTCCCTCACCCAATATTTTGGAGTACGTCGTGCAAATGCGCGAACGTTTAGCGAAAGTTCGGCCACTACTAAAAGAAAACGTGTCACAGGCTCAGGCAGCGCAGGCGCGTCTGTATAATCGAAACACCACCCTCCGGGAATTCCAGCCGGGGGATTGTGTAATGGTGCTCGTGCCCACCTCTCATTCTAAATTATTGGCTCATTGGCTAGGCCCGTACGAGGTGAAAGAGAGAAAAGGGCTCGTTGACTATCTGGTGAAACAACCAAATCGTCGACCGAGCGAGAGGGTATATCATGTCAACTTGTTGAAACCCTGGAGAGACAGGGAGGACAATTCCCCCCCAGGGGACGCCCTCTCCCTTTTCTCGCAAAAGGTAGACCTTAACCTCGGACCCAATTTGACTGCCCCCCAAAGACGGGAACTGGAATCAGTCATCCTGTCCATTCCGGAGGTGGTCAGTGAGGCGCCAGGACGCACCTCGCTGATTGAACACGACATCGTGACTGACCCGGGAAAGGTAGTGCGGGAACGCCCCTATAGACTCCCGGAAGCAAAATGAGCTGAGGTGGAACTGGAAATTAAAAAAATGCTCGCATTGGATGTGATTGAAGAAAGCCACAGCCCTTGGTCCAGTCCCATCGTCCTCGTTTCTAAGCCCGATGGCTCTTGGAGGTTCTGTAATGACTTTAGACGTCTGAACCAGGTCTCCAAGTTTGATGCCTACCCTATGCCTCGCGTAGATGAGCTCCTCGAGCGCCTGGGTACGGCTCAATATTTGACTACTCTTGACATGACAAAAGGATACTGGCAGATTCCCTTAACGGCATCCGCCAAAGAGAAAACAGCCTTTAGTACCCCTAGTGGGCATTGGCAGTATAAGGTTCTCCTATTTGGGCTGCATGGTGCGCCAGCGACCTTCCAACGTCTGGTGGACAGACTGCTAAGAGTCCATCAGCCTTATTGTGCTGCCTACCTGGATGACATTGTCATCTATTCCGGCACCTGGGAGGACCATATCCTGCAGGTTTACGCCATCCTCTTAACGCTAGCGAAGGCCGGCCTCCATATTAATCCGCGTAAATGTTATTTCGGGCCAAATATTTGGGCTACCTGGTGGGCGGGGGACTGGTGAAACCACAATGTTCCAAAATTAAGACCATCCTTGAATGGCCCCGTCCGACAGTCAAGAAGCAGGTGCAAGCTTTCTTGGGGTTAGCGAGCTACTACCGCCGGTTTGTGCCTCGTTTCTCCGAGAGGGCCGCACCCTTGATTAATTTGACAAAGAAGAGGGCCCCTTTGCATGTGGTATGGGACCCCCTTACTGACCGAGCCTTTAGTGACCGAAAGTTGGCCCTGACCTCGGCACCAATATTGCGAACTCCTGATTTTTCTCTCCCCTTTGTCCTCCAGACCGATGCTTCGGACACAGGTCTTGGCGCCGTGCTGAGCCAAAGCATCGACGGTGTCGAACACCCTATTGTGTACCTGAGCCGGAAGCCCTCACGATCAAGTGGGCGGTAACGCACCTGAGGTATTACCTGTTGGGCCGGGAGTTCACCCTTGTGACGGACCATGCCGCCCTCCAATGGATGGCTGTTCACCGGGAGACGAACCCCTGGGTCACCAGGTGGTTTTTGGACCTACAGCCGTACAAGTTTGCCGTCACCTATCGTCGGGGCGCCCTGCAGGCCAATGCTGATGCTCTCTCCCGGGTCCACGACCTCTCGGTTCGGGCCGCCCGACCCAGCGGGTCTGGGCTGGAGGGGGGGTCATGTCACGCACGCGCGCTTAGGGGGCCGCGGAAAGACCCGATGAACAGCGTACAGCCTGCCAGGGGTAGGAGACGGGGTACTAACCTTTTCTTCTTTTATTCCTGCAGAAAACCTGATGCAACAACCCCGTAAACACGCTCAAGATGCCATTTCAATCCACCCGTAACCACTTCCGTGTTTCCGTCCCTTCCTCTGGCACATGATGATGACGTCATTACCCACAACGCTCCTCGGTTCCTCCCAGCATTCCAGTCACCAGTTTCCGGTCCCCCCTTATTTAAGTTCCCCTCTGCGAAGGGATGAATGTCTTTGGTTGAACGCATGACTTTAATAGTGCATTATTCTGTTGCAGTTTTTGACAGTATACGGGGCCGGAAACCCCAAACCTTTATACGAGTCTTGTGCTTCTTCACAATTGGCTTAGTAGGTGTATTTCTGAAAGCAATTACAAAGTCAACTCCATAAGCATCCCCTTTTCCAGACGTTTTCTTCTTTTAAATGATACTCCTGATGGAAAGTCCTGATACCAAGTACTGTGTGTGTTCAAGTAGATAAGGTGTTTAAGAATAAGGAAGACAAGAAATACCATTTTAACTAACTAGTTGACTACATTTTTTGTTAATACTACTTTATGTAAGAATTTCAACGGCTATATGCTTTAAATCAATTAACTTTTTAATCAGTGTAAAATGAAATCATGATTTACTTTTTTTTAACATTTCTTGCTTTATGAAGCACTCCAAAATGTTTTCATTCAGTGTTTACTATAATATTACTGTACCCTTTATCCATGGTGGTTGCCATTCCCAGTTTTGTTTGATATACAGTATTGATATTGTTTTGTTTCGTTATGCCTTTACAAAACTTTTTACAGTAAGCCTTCTCATAGACAGATCTCGTGTTCTATTTTAAAAAGTTTTAACTTGTGTAATTTATAAATTACACAACAGACCTGTTTTTTTTCCTTCAGTACACCAGTTAGACATTTGTAATTCTTGAAGTGTAACTATAAATATGGATTATCTTTTCAATTATGCAGTACTTGCTTCTTAGTAAAATATGTACTGTATGATACACATAAAAACATAAAACACATATCTTTAAAAAAAAAAAAAAAGGCAAATACATCAAATGTTCACAAGATGTTTATCAAGAAGATATATGGCAAGCATGCTTAACAAGTTTACAAGTAAATCAGCCACATTTTCATTTAAGCTAACAAGCCTATTGTTTGCTAAGCAGCAATTTCAAATTCTTCGTTTTCTTTTTCCAACTGAAAATGTAAGCTGTTGTACTTAACACAAGCTCACTGTCCAAACTCAGGCAAATGGTGTCCATTTTCAGAAGTACAGTATGTATGTATATACATTATATATATATATATATATATATATATATATATATATATATATATATATATATATATATATATATATACACACACACATATGTATATACATATATACACACATAAACATATTACAAAGTAATTTGTAACTATAGAAACAACTTAAAATACATTACATAATAAGTTAGCTATATCTTATTTTCCATGGAGATTTCAAAACTGTATTAGTATACAAGTGAAATTTTCAAATAAATGAGCTCTTCAAAATGATGATAAAAAAAGTGAAATGCTGACTGACACATTCATTAATGAGTTGGTTTTTTAAACAGAAATTACTAAACCAATTCTTATATATGATCAAATGATTTAATATATACCCTGTATATTTATATTAAAAGTAAGATTTATATAAGTTTATATTATTGATAAAAGGCAACAGGTAAATTATTCAAGACAGAATATTGCTCCATATCTGAACTGAGCCAGTAAAAAAAATGCAAAAATTGCACATTCAATAACTAATGCTGTGTTTTTACTATTACTATGATAAATCTAATGTTTAGTAGTAATCTCTGATTAACCCATCTTTTAAATTCAATTATTTCCAAGGGTGTGAATAATAAATGTTCTACTTGCTTATCTGTGATATTTCGACAACAAAATATTCTCTAAAAGTAGAATTCCAGGAATTTCCTCTAACACCAAAAAACTATACTCTGAAATAGCACAAGAATGATGATGAAGAGAAATAACTATACTGGTTCATTATTTAACTGTTGAGCTTATTTTAACTTTAAAGACATACTTCTATCATATATTTTTCATCCAAAAATTATACACACTGTTAACATTTTATCAGGCAAACCCAACGAATGTGATAGTCATTGTATACAGCTTCAAGACACACTCACTCATCATTAGGATTAAACAAAAATTAATAATGCATAATGTTCCACCTATCACCCACAGTCAGGTACTGAAAAATGAACTTGTATCCTAGATAATCAAAGGAACCAATGAAACATAATCTGTAGTCAGTTACTATTTTCTCATGTCTGAAATGCATATACATACACTCTAAACAAAAACTATTGCATTTACCTGTATTATGAAACAGAAGGTGGAATCAAACAAATATCAAATAAACACATTCCTTGCTTCCCTGACATAGACACAAAAAAATGTAAATGTGGGCCAGCATATCTAAATTATCTATTACAAGTTCAACTAATAAACTTGTCAATCAACTTACCTCTAGGTTTTTTTTTTAATCCAACTCTAAGTTTTTTAACACTAGAATCCCTGAAGCCCATGAAAAAACTTGTAATCCTGGCCCACTTTAGATTTTTTCACACCTCTCCATCAGCGTCTTTTGTTTTGTAAATGCACAAGCAGCCTGCTATCCCATACCCTAACCTACCCCCCTACTCGGGCAAAGAGTTCTCCCAGCTCACACCAAGGCTCCTACATGTTTTTGTCAATGAGTTACAAGCTCAAATGTCAATTGACAGAAAGCTAATACGTATTTCTGGATGGTGCTTTCTGTCGATTGACATTTGAGTTTGGGTTTGTAACTCATTCACAACAACATTTAAATTGAATGATTTTGTTTAGTTTTTTTTTCTACCTTGGTCATATTCTTGGATAAAAGCACACGTGTTTATTTGATATTTGTCTTCACACATTATTCACTTCACGTCATTATTAGTATAACATGGAAAAAGTTTATGCTTTAGGTATGTGTTCAGCATTTCTTGCCTCGCATTTCATTTCAACCTACACTTATCCAGATCTTTGTAAACACAGAACACACATGAAATGTGTGTATTCCAAATAACGATATACAGTAGACCCCCGCAAAGTCGCGGTTCAGATTTCACAACCTCAGTCATTCGCGGATTTTTCCTTAGACCCTAACTAATAATTGTTAGCGGAAACCGCAAATATCCTCTGCAATTTTTATGGCTTTTTTTGTGGCAATACTGTACTGTAGAGAGAACTGCGGCTTGGGATGGTGAAAGTAGCCAATAGAATTTGAAACTGCAACTCCCTGCAGTGGATCTGATTGGTCTTCTGCTGAGGGTGCTGGGGCTGTTGAGGTCAAAGGGTGTCAGCACTGCTTTGAAAAAGGGGGCCTTTGACCAAAAGCAAAAAAAAAGTTTTTGTAATTTGTGATTTTTTTGTAAGTTCCTGTCTGTCTGCCTTCGGTTGGGTTACCTGTACTTATTCATTTTGTCCTGGATCGTTTTGTGCGTCTGGATTGTCTGCCTGTGTACATGAGGTCTGTAAGTGGATTCATGGCCATCCTGCAAAGAAAGGAGCACTCCTGAACCCATCCACCCATCTTCACCATTTCAGGAACTACCAGTAGGACAATCTTTACATTCCCATTCAACGTGGGATCTCTGGACTATCTATTTTCATCATTACATTTCATCCATTGCCGTTTTTCATTAACTTTTTCATGATTTACTTCGTGTGTTTTGTTTGCGCTTTGTTGTATTTAATGTGTAATCGCCGTAAGGGGAACAGGGGTGGTATTGTTTTCTCATTTCATTTGTTTTTATTACATTCTTTATTTGCTGTTTGATTACCGGTTTGCTTTCTTTTTGTCTCTGTTTGTGAGTGTGCGCTGGTCGGTTGGGTGCGTCCCTGGAATCTCCACCATAAAAATAAATAAATCACCGTCAACGGTGTGAATCTTAGCGGCACCAGACTTAAAGCCTTAAAGCCCCAAGATGCCACCAAATCGAGCTGCACCGTCTTAGGCTTCTGGCAATGAAAACGCACTTGCATGAATTACAGTACATATTGCGGTAACATCTGTATTTTACATTCTAGCACTGCGGAAGACATAACAGTACAGTATACCGGTTTACTTTTAAATTCTTTATTTTAAGGTAATGTATTGAGCGGAGTTTGGAATTAAAGTGTTTTGGGGGCATATTTAGGGTTTAAATTAAGAAAATAGGCATTTTTTTGACCACATCCAAAATTCGCAGTTTTTCACAATTCGCGGGTGCTCTAGGAATGTAACCCCCACAAATTTTGGAGGTGTACTGTACTGTATTATTTACCCTTTACAACTCAAGGCACATCACGCACAGATAAGAAGCCTTGGCTTCAGCTGGGATAACTTTTTGCCCGAGTTGAGCTCTGTCAAGGTGGGGATGGGACAGCAGGCTGCTTGCGCTAATCGACACATTTACAAAACAAAAGACACTGATGGAGAGGTGCAAAGAAAGTTAAGGTGCGGCGGGAATAAAAGTTTTTTGTAGGCTTCAGGAATTCTACTGTTAAACCAGCTGCACAGTTAAAAGTTCAAAGCTGAATGGATTGGCAAACAATGAAGTAAAAGATTTCCATTTACCCAGAAAGCTGAAGCAGTTTTCATAACAATGCTAAAAAGAAGCAGCATTTCTGCATGGCCAGTGAATTCTATTTTTAAGGCATTTCATCTACAGTGGAGCACTGCTGCAGAACCTGACCTAGTTTAGGAAAAGGCATCAACTCATGGACTTTAAAACTGAATGCTACTTTGAATACGAAAATTCTTAAAATTCAAACCAATAGTGTGGACTTCTTTTCTGCATAGATAGATAGAATTGGTTAGGAAGGCTAATCAGTCTCGGAAGAGGTTCAAGCCTTCAGCTTATGTTTAATAACTCAAAAGTATATGATAGAATTCTGAGCTAAAACAAAGTCTGATGAACAGCTTGAGAAAGCAAGAAAACAATGAACCATGATATTTTAGTTTAAGCAGTGCACATCAGTACTCAAGACTAGATTGAAACCAATGTCTTATAAAATGTTAAACATCTGTGATGACAATAAAGAAAAGATTATACACAGGTGTAATTCACTAACTAAATAATTTTGTTCATTATTACTTTAAATCCATCTTCTTTCTTCATCTGAGAACAGAAAACTTCATATGGATTTTGCCTTCCAGTACTCTCCTTTTGGAAACTTATTTCCCAGGCCCTCTCTAATAAAATTAATCATAATCTTCCTTACATTGATCACATATTTTGTTTTGTTAGCTCAAAGCTAGCTCCTGACGCTGTCCAAATGTAGATGTTTTTAGTAGTTAATGTTTGCTGCTAAGCTTTTTATTGCTTCATGAGGGACGCCCCCGGATATTCTGTTCATTAGGCAGTAGTATGCTCGAATTTATGATTTTGTTCATTTAGAGCTAATATCAGCTAGAATTAATAAAGCTTCCATGAGATCTCTCAAAAGGTGGCTTTCAGTGAAAAGTTTTCTGAAAGCAAAGACTGATACCATTTAACCTTTATTTTCCCTCAGTGCTCAAGGACTGGGTTTGAGTGTGGGTGAGTTGGGTTCTCTTTGCTTTCACTGATGCCCTTGCTCTTTGCATAAGCTGTTTTAACAATTACATAAAAATTATGCTCAGTTTCTCATCATGCTGATGTTCCATATTATGTGCTCATAACCAATACTAGACTGAGTCAGATTAACAATTTCAAGTCTGGTGTACTTCTTGACCAATATATTGCAAATCTCTTGAATAATGAAACAATGCAGTAAAACTTGGTGTACCTGCATCGAGGCAGATGCAGATCAGGTATGGAGTTTTCTGGCTCAGTAAGCCTTTGGCTTTTCATGTTCACTAGTGTACATTTACTGCAGTATTTTACTGTTCCAGATTTGGAGTAAGGGTATTTCCATAACATTTGTATACTGTTAACGTTGAACAATGTTTTAATATTAAATATGGTCACCATATTACTATATGTATTATATTATTCTCTTTTTATGTTTATTCCTCAAACTCTAGGAACCTTTCATATGTTTAAAATTTCAACATATATATTTTATTAGAATTCCCTTTTTTCTTTTCAGTATGCATGAATATTCATAATATCTCAGTTCTTAACAGTGGGAAAACAAAGGATGAAATGTCTTGCAGCACACAAAGCCAAAGTGTAAATATAAAAGCCTAGTAGATTTGGTAAGGGCTATAACTTTTGTTTTACTGTATGCCCAAATGATGAACTTGGGAAATTACTAATTAATCTAATCAACACATCAATCCCCCCACCTCACATCTCCTTATGTAGGAAGCTCTTGGATTAAGCTATGTCAGAATGCCAGAGTTATGTTTATTTTGAATATGAATTAAAGTTCCTTTCAATATAAGAAGTGACAGCTATGAGAAACAATTCAGAGTTGGAGAGGCAACCTACTAGTTTTAAGGAAAATACAAGACTTAAAAATAAACAAAAAAACGGTCCAACTTCTCCAGTACATGAAATGTGCCTTCTCCTCATGTCAAAACACTCTCAAAAACAAGTGCACATCTATCAAAATTACTTTTGTCAGAACAGAAAAATACTGTGAAGTCAGTCACAGTACCTCTCCCTCTGGAATAGATTTTTGATACACTGATCTAAATAAAGAAAAATGTAAATAACATTAGAAGCTCATTGACTTTAATACCCTGGCAACATAAAAAGATACATGAATAAAATGAATGCATGTTTTGAGCCCAATTAACTGTCTCAGATGATAAAAATTGACCTTTATCATGTTAGAGTGAGAGTCTTACTTTTTAATGCATGGCAGTTATTAAATATGTAATGCAAGCATGGCGCTTTTTATAACTCATACGAATATCTCTCCAATTTATTTCCTAAAAAGAATGATAATATTGTGTATTTTGAAAAGACATACTGTGTGACGGGCAGCGCGGCTGAAGTGAATCCTGGCCAGGACATCGTCAGTGTGAATTTTGCACTTTCTTCCTTTGTCTGGTATTTCAGGTTTCCTCTGTCGCCAGGAAGATACGCAGCTTTGATTAACTGGCAACCCTAAATTTTTGTATAGTTAACAAGTGTGGATTTACACAAATGTGACCTGCAATACACTGGCATCCTTTCCCGAGTATGTGTCTACAATGCACCTAATGCTACTAGAATACACACCAGCTCCACGTAATGCTGAACAGTATCAACAGATTATAAATTTTAAAGATGGATAGAAATTGTGCAGTATGTAAGCTTTTATATTGACAACTCCACACCTAAATAACTAAAATGCACAGGTGCTTGAATTTATCTCTGTCAATTGCAATGTTTTGTTTATTTTTGCTGTCCATTTGGGTAACATCTCGTGAGTTCTGCATTATTCACTCAGGTACATCTTGTATTCAGCATTTACGGTGTTCGCGGCTCTTTGGAACACTTTCTTTCAGTCACAACCTTCAGAACATCACCATTTAATCTCGCTGGCTGTTTGATAACAATCACTACTTCACCATAATTATTTCTGCATGCAACAAGAATATGGACTGTATACTATAAACACAATCAAAACAAGTCAATATATATGCAAAAAGTAGGATGCAAAACAATTCTGGTTGTTTGTAAGGCTACTCTTAAAATACTTCAGGACTCGCATAAACATGTCTCAACAGAACAGACGAAACTAAACAAGAGCTCATTGGGCCACGTGAACGCCTAGTATGAAACCTCTCGAGGGCATTCAGAAAAAAAAAATCTGCGCCCTATCAGCCGGTCTATCGCACAGACATACATATATACAGCTGAAGATTTAAAAAAAAAAAAATGACAGTGTACACTGACAGCTACATGAACGTGTCGGCAGAGGGCCCGTTTCCATAAACCAAACTAATCAGAAGAGCAAAAGGAATGTATTGAATATGCAGTGTAAGGGAAACGTGATGCTATAAATCAATGACTAAAATGCTTATCTCCTTCTGCGAACTTTACACGTATACATATAATACATTGAGTGGAATAATCTGGGTCGAGGGTTTAAACAATCACTCGAAAATCGTCCAATGCACCTCTTTACATTTGTCCACCTGTTCCAATATTCAAACTTTCCTACACATTATACACAAATGCTGTTGGGTTGCAGTACAGATGGTCGAAAATTGATCCCACCATCTCTCCCTCTTCTTTGGAACGTGAACACCAATGTCAAAATCAAATAAGCCGCGTACATCTCATAGCAAGGCAAACACAACAGAAGAAAAGGGATGCGCGCACCCGGACATACACGCCAATGTCTCGCTGCCGCGAGGGCGCGCTTCTTTCTTACCATATTCCCACTGCCCGCCGCGTACTGCTGCTGCGCGGCCACCAAACTTTTCTCCGAAGAAGTTGCTCCCGCTTCTGCGTTCAGCATAGTCCCAAGGTGCTCTCCCTGCGATATATTCTGGCTGTCCTGTACTCAGTTCTGAGACATGGTTCACATTGAGACCATGCACTACACTATAGCTGCAACTAGTCGCTTCAACCAACAGAGCGCTGGACAGGACGCCTTTTGCCAAGTCTATGTGTCTCTCTCTTGTGCGCTCCGGAATGTCAGCGGCAAGCGCCGCCCACTCAGTACGAGTTAACCCTGTCGGCACCCAGACGCCGCAGTTTATTGGGACTGGTGGAGCGCCGGACGCCCGCTCACACAAGGGTTAGGTAATACAGATACAATCGTATATGTCTTGTGTTAAACTAAATAGAAATAGAATTTCCTTTTAATCACTCATCGTGGAGATTATGACCTGTTTTTTACTTATATATTTTAGTAACACATATATTTTTACTTTACAGTACACTTAAAAATAATTGTCAATATAATTGAGAATAGACTGCTGAAAAACGTAAACTTAAATGTTCATTGTATAAACTATAATATAAATACAGCAAATCTATATTCTTTGTAAACTGTATCGGACTAGAGTAGATTAGATAAATAAATGTTTATTGTACAGAAATTTCAAAGTGAGCTTAAAGAGTACATCGGGAAGAAGCATAGAATTGTCTGATAATAGCTGGGAGAAAAGACCCCCCAGAGGAAATTTACATGCATACAGTAGCTGAAACATAAAAACATGGATACAGAGTCACGGGACAAATAACACAGCCAATCAATTAATCGATATGTAAAAATAAGTAAATAAATGCCTATTGCTAATATACTGTATTTAAAAAATAGTATTTAAAAATAAACTTAACGAGTGCTTCAGGAGGAAGCATTGAAGTGCCTGATGGCACTAGTCAGAAAAGACCCCCACAGGCCCTTCTTAGCACAAAATGGTGGAATGAGCCTATGGCTAAAAGTGATCAAAGAGAACACCTTCTGGAGGGGATTTTGCATAATGGTATCCAATTTTTCCTCCATCCTCTTTTCTACAACAGCTTCCAGTGTGTCCAGGGTTCTCGCTGTGAAGGTGCAGGCTTTCCTGACAAGTTTATTCAGTCATTGTGCTTCTTTGGAACTCAAATTGCTTCCCCAGTAGACTGCAGCATAAAACAACACACTGGCTTCTACGGACTGGTAGAACATTTTCAGTAACTGTTGTACACATCAAAAGACATGAGTCTCCTTGGCAAGCACAGTCTGCTCTGGTCCTTCTTATACAGAGCCACTGTGTTGTCAGACCAGTCCACTTTGTTGTTTATGTGAACCCCCAGGTTCTTGTAGTTCTTCACCACTTCCATGTTGTCCTCTTGAATGGTGACAGTGCAAATATAAGGCAACAAAACAATCACAAACCCTTTTAACCCAAAAAACTCTTTTAGGGGATTGGTGCCTAAAAGGAGGGAACCAATTCTGAATGGGACGCCAGCCAGTTTCAGAACCTGATCACATACTTAGCTGCACAGGGCCAATTTACAGTACTATCACCAATTAACCAATAGACAATGTCTTTGGGGATGGGGAAGGAAAACTACAAAAACGTACAAAGAAAAATAAAACATGCAGACATGGGGATGGCATGCATAATCCACACAGACAGTGACTGGGAATGAGTTTCAAATTCAGACTGCTGGAGTCACGATGCAGCAGCATTAACCCGTGTGTCACTATTGTTCTATTTTAATTTCAGCAATAGTGTGACAAAGTGGGACAGCAGGTGGAACAGCAAAGCTCCACCAAACTAAGTACTAGCCCTGGACTGATTATACTGTAGAGTGAGTTCCTTATTGAATTCCAAAGGTTCGTTGTGCCTTCAATCTTACACTAACCTAAAAACAACCCATTTGCACCTCAAATCAGGTTGTGGAAGACAAAACACAAACATTCAAGAAAGAAATGCACTTAGCATTTATTTGAACTATATTGTACAAACAGCTGCAGAGATAAGGATCATATCTTTATCATCAGAATAGGAGTTTCTGCCACAGCAACAATTTGGGCAAATCTCTTTAATGCCATTGAGTTTTCTTTCTGGTTTTTCTCCTGTTTTGAGATGACTTCTCCTCCAATACTCAAGTTTTCCTTACACATTAGAAAAATATTCATGTTAGTTGGATCTGTGACGCTAAATTAGCCAGTTATGATTGAGTGTGTGTTTGTCAGTGTGCCCAGCAATGTACTGTTGTGCTGTCCAGGGTTAGTTCCCACATTGCACCTGATGCTGCTGTGGTAGGTGCTTGGTCCCTGCAGCCCTTAAATGGCTAAAACATGTTCAGGAGATGAATAACTGATATGTGTAAAATCACAAAGGTACAATTATTTTCATTTTTTACTTTTAGAGCACTGGGAGATGAACTTACATTTGTGTTTCTGAGGTGGGGATTGAACCAGAAACCATTAAGTTTACATCTTATCACCTTAGCCACAAGCTATATTTCCACTATGCTAAAAACATATTTTTTTAATTTTACTATATTTTATTTAACCTTTTGTGTGTGCATTGTCAATATATAAGAAAATCAAAACATTAATGTGTAATTATTATGGGTGTAGAAACTTTGCAATAGCACATCACAGTAAAGAAAGAATTTTAATCAGTGCGTATTGTAAATTAGCCAGTTTCCAAGAAAAATTGCAATGAAAATTGAAAGTGTTTTATTAACTAACTTAAGTGTAATATAACATTCTCAAATCTGTTTAATGCAATACTTGTTCATGGGATTCAAGCCTATGGTGGCAGCACTGGGTGCAAGTTCATCAGAAGGCCTACATATACACCCACAGGACTGATCTGAAATGAATCAACCTAATTATTTCTTTGGTGTGGTGGATAGTTAGAAAGAAACCCAAGTACCTGGTGAGAGACTTACACAGACACAGGGAGAAGTGCAAACTCCACATGGACATTGTCCAAACATGGGAATTGACACCCAGAATAATGAATCTGCATGACAGCAACAACACCATAGTACCATTAACTAAATGTTTTTTTCTTTAATTTATGAAGAGTTAGATTTGATTAACATCCCTCTCCCAGGAAACAGGGTCACAACAGTAGAAACTCAGATCAACAAGTGGATGAGGACTTTTAAGGCAGTGAAGCAATTAAGCTTGTACTTGCTAAGAGTTAAAACATACAAAATTTCCAATAAGAATGCTTAATATCCATCCATCCATCCATTATCCAACCCGCTGAATCCGAACACAGGGTCACGGGGGTCTGCTGGAGCCAATCCCAGCCAACACAGGGCACAAGGCAGGGACCAATCCTGGGCAGGGTGCCAACCCACCGCAGGACACACACAAACACACCCACACACCAAGCACACACTAGGGCCAATTTAGAATCACCAATCCACCTAACCTGCATGTCTTTGGACTGTGGGAGGAAACTGCTTAATATCCGAATGAGAAAGAAAGGCACATAGATTGAGAGTTAGCGAGAGAGAGACAGACAGAAATAGAGGTTATTCTTGTCAAAAGAGGTGTGGAGATGGAAAGGGGAAGAAGAAGCAGCACATTAGCCTGAGGCTCCAAGAGGAATTTCTCAACCAAAAATCAGCTGACAGTTTGTTAGCCTGCTCTTCTATTCTCTTCTGCAAATATAAGGATCAGTAGTAACTTGAACAAGCCTGTGTGGGTTGTTGAGTCTAGATACATTTTGTCTGTGCTTAAAAACTTTTTCTCTTGGTAATTAGTAATAACTTGTAGTAACTTGCATAGCAGTTGTAACAGTATTAAGTCATAATAGCACAATACTAATAACTTGCATTGTATAGCAGTATAAATGTCCATCCATCCATTCACTTCTTTTACTCATTTGTCCAATTCAGGGTTATGAGAAGCGACATCTTTACCCAAAAACATCAGGTGCATAGCAGGAACCAACAGCATATAGCACGCCAGTCTGTTGCAAGGCTAATGCACACATACTCAAACATGTTCATACTGGAATAATTTACAGTTACTAGTTGATCTAACATGTATGGCTATAAAATATGAGAGGAAAATATTTGTAATTTTATAAGCTTAGGTTCTAATGGTTGTTGTGATTTGCTTTCACAGGGTTAATCTTTAGGTACCTAATAAATGTCTTTGTGGATGTTGGAAGAAAACTGGAGTACCTGAAGAAAAACATCCACATGGAGGTAATATTTAGTTCACTTCAGCATATTCTCCTATAATATGCATATCTGAGTGTGGGTCACAATGCTCACACAGTAGAAAAGTAAACTCGGTAGGAAAAAAGAAAAAAAACACTTAAAACCTTTAAAGCCATTTCATTACTTAATTGCAAAAGAAATGTAAAGCTTATCCATATGCTTCACAACATTGCTGCCAAAAGAGGTTAAATACTCTCTTTTATGCCACTTTTCAATTTTTTGTTAGATTATTACAAAGCTTGTGTACATTTTAACTTACTCAGTTGTACTTTATTCATTTTAATTAGTTGTACCTAACACAAAAAGTGTAACCGGTTGTAGAGTATATAAAGTGTATCGGGTTTCTCTGTTTTCACTTATGGATATGCAGAGACACTCCCATGAAATTTGACTTCCAAAAGCTAGGTTAAAGTGTAAACCTACTTAAGTTACTATAGCAACATCCAGAAAACGTAACCTCCTCAACAACATAAACCGGTGTTAAGTCATGAATTTTCAGGAGTTTAAATAACATTCCTATATCTCTTATCTTGTAAGGGTTTTGGCCTGAAAGAAAGCAGCTAATTAAAAAAGAACATGCTGCTGGCATCAGTACATGCTGACCACAGATCAGCATATCAGCCAGGGGTAATAGTTCTAATATTTTTTCCACATTATCATTTTCTCTTATTCTACGTTTTGTGTGTATTTTCCTTGGCTGTTTGTCCCTTTCTCTTTTCAGATTTACAGATCTTTAGCTTTTTGTACATTGTTCTGACTTGAGTTGCAATGCAGATAGCTTTTTATTAAGAGGCTATACAGCAAGTTATTATATTTGACTAACTAATATGGGACTTTTTTTCGTATTACGGTATAGAATATTGCCATAACGTAAAATATCTTATCTTTCATTTCAAAACACCTCACACTACAGCATAATGCATGTGACTTTTTACTTTCTGTTCGAGCTGACATTTCAGTTTAAAGCTAGAAAGCATTTACACCCTTGTGGATACTCTCACATCTACAGCGTGCTTCAGTTTTTTTGCACATTCAGCTGCTTTCAGTTCTTAACTGTAAGTGTTGCAGTTAGTAAAGAAACAATTGTCCTTACAGCATTTTTGTTTGGGCATGAGGACAATTTACCAGATATACATATTTTAGTATCAACTTATTATTCTTTCACCTAGAACCATAAATAATGATGGAGTTTGAGCGTCCAGCACAACATGTGAGATTAGTTGTAAAGTGAATGAGATTACCAGTTAAGCATGACAGTGGCATGATTTCATTGCAGGATTCATTTTTGACCCTAAGGCAATTCATGAATCAAGATTTTAAAATAAAATGTTAAAACCAGACTTACTGGTTATGCCTGTATGCCTGTTAACAGTTTCAGTTATCAGAATGAACCTCTTGAATGTCTTTACCTATCTGGCCCATCTGGTTTCCACTAGGATGACTGTAGCAGCAACTCGGGCTGAGTCTTGGCTTACATTTGTATTTATTTATTTGGCCGACACTTTTATCTAAAGCGACTTATAGCATTTGAGATACAATTGGTTACACTTCTTTTATTTTTCCAGTTGGAGCACAGGCAAGTGAAGTGACTTGCTCAGGGTCACATAGTGTCACATGTTGGGATTTCAGCCCACAACCTCAGGGTTTGAAGGCTTATTGAAGAAGTGTAGTGAGCTGCCCTCTTTTTGTAGACCTCTTACTTTTATAGGTTTGGTATGGCGTGACCAGAAGAGGCAGTCCTCTTCTCTCCACTACCTCATTGGTTGGCTTTAAGATTGCTTAGGCTTGTTTCCTGATGTACTGTATGCACCTCTGATATCTTCCTACACTGAGAAAAGGACCAGGCTTGAGGTATCTGGAATTCATAACTCCCTTACAGTAGACTCCACTGTGCCTCTGGGGGATTCGGCATAAGCAGACAGAGGAAAATGTTTCAAAATTGTACACATGTACCTCTCTGAAGAGAAGGGGATTAGACTATAGTCAGGATACAAAAAAAGAAAATGTTACTTTGGATTAATAATAAATACCATTTCTTAAAAGGCTGGGGATTAGACTGAGAGATTATCATAATCTAGCACTCATAAAATGAACACTATGAATTTAAAATACTACGCTTAATTAATAAAATAAGTGTGATAAATACAGAGATGGGGAGTAATTTACAAACAGGAAATACTGCTTGCTAGAAAAAACATGACTAGTGGTGAGAAAAGATGATAACAGCAAAAACCTGAGAAAGTTTCAAAAAATTCAAATGGAGTGGTGGCATGAAGTAAAGGTCTATATCAATCATTAAGGGAATACTCGAGATCAGACATCTAGCTTGACTCACCTGTATTGGATGCTGATCAAAATAGTACTTTTCACAGCACCATCTTTTGTTGAGTGAATATCACATTAATGGCCCGATATCAATGTCCTTCCAAAGAATGTTACTATAATATTTTTGTTGTGATGTACACCAGCAGTACTACTGTAACTCTAAACAATAAAAGGCAGAAAAAATACATAGTAGAAAATGTGTTTATTAAATGTTAATTTCATTTCTTATAGAGGTTCTTTTATAGCAAAATAAAATAAAAAGTACAGTGCAGCATATTTTGCTCTATGAGAAGATGCTCCTTTGAGAATAATGGTGTAATATATAGTTATAGAACAAACTGTGCAGAATTCACATCTTTAAAAATATATCTCCTATGAAAATCATTGGAAAAGTTATGTTTTCTGCCTGCTGTTAGAGGTTTGCATTGTGTAAAGGTTTTTCTTGCAATTAAAGTCTTAGTATGGATTTATTTTATGTCTATATAATGTTAAGAATTTCTTCTACGTTTCCGTACTCAGAATGAAAATTGCAAATGACCTTCCTGTGTTCATTTTACCTTTGTAACTAATTTAGCAGTCTTACTAGTGTGTACTTCAGTTCAAATAGCCTATATTTGAACTCCCTTACTGTTCTCCTTTCTTTATGTCTCCTTAACTAATACCTTAAAATGTCTCATACATGGTCATAGTTCAAGGTGAAAATATCAAGTCCTAGAGACTAGCAAATATTTCATTGTTATTTCATTTCTTTGCACATTGTTATTCAAAAAGAATTTTGAAAGCAGTGTATTAAGAATTTGAATCAATTGTATTCATTTAATTCAAATATAGCACTCTCCTGTGAAGATGCAATCAGAGAACATACATATTATAGAAATAAGACAGGAACAAAAAGTCATAACATGAAATCCAACATCATAAAACATTTCATGCATACATATGCACACATGGATCTACTTTATGTTAATTGAGAGTAACAATTTAATAAATGTGAAGTTGTGTATGTTTTTTGTTATTAATAATCTTCATCTGGGCTCTTCTGTGATATGTACTTCCAGCCCGGGTTGGCAGGGTGTCCTGGCACTAACCTTTTTCTCTTTTGTTCCCTCCACAGTGCTAAGAAGATACCCAGTGATGGCATTTGACACCACCCCTTCCTGTCCTGCCACTAAATATCTTATGGTTCCCAGAAGGAGTTGTCACTCACTAAGAGAACACTCCGCAGGACGGAGCTCCATCCTACCATGACTTTAAGAGGCTTTATCAACCAACAAAAGTTCCTGAACCAAGAACACTGATTTTTCATTTGTTTGGTGCCATCAAGCACACCTTTTCTTTATTTGTTTGTTTCAATTAATTGGGGACAACCAGGTTGGCGCCCCAACATTTCACATTCTAGACCTGTAGTTTCTTCCATCAACCACAACTGATACATAAAATTAACCTGTAGTGTAAAATTAACTTACATAAATAGATGTATAATTGTTTGTGGAATGAGATTGCAGCCAGACCTTTTCAGCTGTCTTTAAGAAACACGTTGCAATAAACATTTACAGCTAATGTTGCTCACCAGGACAAACACTTCTGTTACAGAGTAAATAATGTGACCAGTGTTTTGAGATGTGCATTATCAATAACAGTATCAAATGACACTTATACTTTTGATTCCTATTTTCAAATTTTCTTTAAAGCTCTGCAACTCATTCACAACAACTGCAAATTAAGAATATTTCACTGTGTATTTAGTATTCTTCACATATATGATAGCAAAGTTCTTCTAAAGCTAAACTCTTACAGTTCCACAACTGGCAGAAATAATTCATTGTGCTTCAGATCGTCCCTTTACTAGAGCGCTCTGCCTTGCAGATTTTGTCTCTTTCAGGCTCCAGCATTAGTTCAGGCTGAAATCTGAATGTATGTCATTTAATTTTCTATTTTCTTCTCTTTGTTTCTTTGAGGAACCACCCTGGTGAGTTGCTCTTTCTTAAGTGCTACTTTGCATACACTCCATGCATTATTTAATTCATCTCATAATTTCACTTTCTTTGTAAAGTCTGTTGTGATATGAAAATTGGAATTAAAAAGAATGGCTGAAGTTGATTGACTGTGTAAATATGATTCTTGCAGAGCAACCTTAACTATTGGCATCAGTCACTAAACAAATTATTTTTTAGCTTCTGAACTACAGCATAAGTTTGGAGATGCGGGTAGAGTATGGGCCATACATTAAGTGTTAATTGCAAAATGCTATCTATTGTTTTTCTGTTGAACTGTTATTGCAAAATTCTTAACTTTATCAAATATGTTTTCTATGGTCTTCTCAGCCTTTTTCTAAAAGTCTATTCCTTTCTATATTTAAAACTTTGTAATTCTTTCACAACATCACCAAAACCTTCCACATTATTTTCCAAATCCCAAATTCAAAACAGACAGTACATTGTGGGAAAATGTAGAAAAGACAGCTGTCTCACTACAGCAGAGTAAGTTATTCTGAGATATCCCAAATCCACAGAGAATGCTAAACTTTCACAAGATAAGAACCATATTGTACTCAGTTTAATCATTCTGGTACAAGAATTTATGGCCCTCTGCAGCCGTAGATGTAGGTCAGAGCACATAAAATTATTACAGATGTCTTTTTTTGACTGTACAAGACAACACAATATATAAGACTCATATATACCAAGCAGCAACATAATCTAAAAACACAAATATACAGTAGGATAGTCAGGCAATCAAAATCCATCTGTATATTATTTTTCACCATCCATGGATAGGATCAGTAGTACAGTGGTTAACACTGCAATTTAAGAGATTCAGCATCCTTGGTTCAAATCCTGTACTTAGTAGTTGCCTTACGTGGACTGTGCACATGTTTTCCTCCCCCATACTCTGGTTTACTTTTCACATCCCCAAAAACATACATGTCAGTTTAATAGGCTTTTCTGAACTGGCTCTGTATCAGGGTAGGTATGCGTGTAGTTGAATCTTATGATAGACTGGTACCCTATCCAGGGTTGCTTCCTGCCTCATGCCCAATACTGTGACTCTTAACTGGATTAAGCAGATCAGAAAATGTTATATTATGTTACATTATATATTTAGGATAGTCCATAAATCAAAAAATCAATATGATTACTCTTCCACAAAGTGCTCCACAAAACACACAGGCTGTCATTATGATTTGCTATTAGACCAAATGCTCCATCAAAATGATAAAAAAGCTTTAAACAGATTATGTAAAATGTTTTAATCATATCGCAAATAAAATTAACTATGTAGCATCAAAGAATTATTTGTGAATATATATTGATTTTGGCAACCACATAACTGAAAATCAATTTCATTAAAGACACAACTCGGCGACAGTATTAATGTAGGGCATTTATTGATGACCATTATTTAGGTAAAATCAATTTTACTTTAAAGAACTAGTACAACTCAAAATCTTAGTGTGTAATTAGGCTATTAAAAACTGCACAGCATAGTTATTGATCAGGGAAGCAAATACAAAACAAGTGAACCATTCAAGAGCCATGGCTTTCCAAAATCCTTAGAAATAGAGGATCACTAAGTGCAAAGGCACAAAAATCTGCTATTTATGTTGATAAACAAGATAAAGGAACCATCTCGTTTTGTGCAAACATCTGCAGTTTAAGCATTTTGTACTGGTCTGTCTAAGCATAGGTCATTTATATTGCTGGAGCAGATTTAATTAATAGAAATAGGGTACCAAGTACATACATATGCATAATGCATAACATATTAGTAAGTAGGAGCAAAAACTAATGTACTCTTGGAAACGTTTTTGTGATTCTGGGCCATTGAATCCCATTGATTAATTGTCACACTGATACTGCTGACAGTAGACATACTGAGTGCTAAATTTGGCTTGCATTGCCAGGTTCTATCAGTAAGTCTGGCATCTAAATAACATTTGAAACTTGAACTGTGTATTAAATGTTATTGTTTATTCAAAAATATTTTGCAATGAATGGTTTCTGTAAATCTTTAATGTGGCAAATTACATCCAAGTGAACATTTTTGAATAAAAAAACTGACATGTTTTAATTCTTATGAAGAGTGAATTGATGGTTTTTACGCAACTATTACTGAATCCATCTAATCCAATCCAGGGTCAGGGATAACCAGAATGGACTAGAATCACCAGTTAACAAGCTTATTTTACGGGATGTGTCAGGAAAAGTGGAGTCCCAGAAGGTAAAGTCTATACAGATCAAGAGAAACTGTACAATCTCCATATAGATGGCAACTTGCATGATATTCAAATCTAAAGCAGTAGAGTGTTGGACCGTGTTAGCCATAGAATGATACAGGAGAAAGTAGGGTGAAATGAAACCTTTTGTTGGCTAACTAAATAGATTACAAATGCAAGCTTTTGAGGCAGCTAAGGCCCCTTCATCGGGCAAGGTAAGGGGCCTTAGCTGCCTTGAAAGCTTGAATTCAAATCTAAGACTCAGCAGCTGTGAAGCAGCAGTAATAACTGCTACTACACTGTGCTGCTCCATCCTTAGTATGTATTTGAAAATAGCGTGCTAATTGCTGTTGTTCCAGGGTAACACATTTAAATCTGGAGTCTGATGAATTGAAATTCACTTTTCATAACAACAGCTGACTATTCTAAGTTGTAAAACTAAATCTTCCAGGCCAGCTCGTTTATGGCTGGGCAAATTGAATTAATTGCTTATTTCTGATAACAAACAAGATTGGTACTCTGGGGGTCTGTTCTATCACAGCTCTAGAGCTCTGTGTTTGAATCCTGGCCTGTATGGTGCCTAGGTGAAATTTGAATATTTTCTTCATGTCTGGTGGCTTTGTTTTTCAGTGCTCAGGTTTTTATTCCAGATCTTGAAGATGTTTTGTGTATATGAGATTAATTTTCAACTCTAGGTTACCCTGGTAAAAGTGAGTGTTGGTGTGTGCATAAGTGCTGCTGTGCTGTTCAGGGTGGTTCAAGCTTTGAAATTAATACTGCTGGGGTAGGCTGGGGCCTCTCATGACACTGAACTGAACATATGGTCTTGGCTCTTTGACAGCACTGAGCTGGTCTGATGTACAAGACTGTGAATGTGTCAGTTTGAGAGTGCTCAGTGATGAACTGTTCCTATCTCATATGAGATGCTAATGAGAACTCATCAACCCAGTAATGGAATGCTCTTATTTGGAAAATAATGGAACTTTTTCTGAAAGATCAGTGAAGTATCTAAATAATTAGATGCTATACATAAAAAATTAAATCATTGTGTGCATTTTTTGAGAAGTCACAAAAGAACCATTAAAAGATAACATAGTACTGTTTGTCTTGAAGATCATTAGTCGGCATATTCATTAGCTAAATCAAGCTGAATCACTGAAATCCACATCAAGTCCCAGGGAATACCTAATAAATCCAAAGCAGTGAAACTTGGGTGCCATATAAATGAATGCTGTTATCTGATTTGTGAGAAAATAATACTGCATGTGAGACAGAGGGCAGTGACAGGGACTGAAAGTGTTTTGTAAATAATAAATAATTATAATAGCTCCTGTGGCATGAGATCCAAAATTCAGGTCACTATGTATAGAAACTCCAAAGGCGAAGGAGTTAAACCTCTATCCTTGGCCTGGGACTGCAAGAGAGTACTGCTTTGTACAATAATGGTAGGAACTTACTGGCAGATTAGTATTGGCTTAATATCATTCAGGCAGATTATGTCATAGGCATACACTTAGACCATGAACTCATGATGCCTCAGAGTGTGCGTGTTAATGGCAAGTGAGACAAACTCTGGTAAGAAAAGGAGATGATCTAAACTGCTTCCTATTTTATAGCTGATGATCTCCTCGTGGCTGTGGAGATAGGAGAAGAGAGGGAATGAAAACAAAACTGATGACCATTATGAACAATGATGAACTTCCTCTCTCTATCATAGTATACTTTAAGACAAGAAATTATTTAGAAGAAGAGTATCAAGTAACTTTTTTGGTACTCCTTCATATCTATAGAAGTCAATGTGACTGTTTTATTTACACTATCTATTTTAAAGTAACAGCTGAGATCCAGGGTGGTACTAATTCCCTTCATAATTTTAAACTCTTCAATCATAACACCTCTTAATCTCCATTTGCTTAAACTGAAAAGGTTCAGCCCCTTCAGTCTTTCCCTATAACTCAAATCGCTCAGTCCTGAAATCAGTCTAGTCACTTTCCCCTGAATTTTCCAATTCTGCTATGTCTTTTTTGTAATATGGATACCAAACCTTCACACAATACTCTTAGTTGAAGTTTGTATGCAGTTATTGTTTCCGCATCAGCATTCAAAGAAAATTCAACTAGGCATCAAGTCTAACTGGTATCTGACAAGTGTGTTGGCTTACAGCCCAACGATGTCTCTGATTATCACATTGCACTTTGTACAAGCAAATGTCATATTTATGGAGCTGCATGACACTGTTGTATTTTTCTGGGAATTTATTCTCTTAGAACTTCTGATGAGTTCGCATAAGCAACAGTGAGCCGCCTGATGCTTCAAAGACAAAAAATAATTTAGCTATGTGACAGAACCGATTACACTGTGACCCTGGGTAATCTCTGGGAAGGAAGGCTAAAACACACTGAAGCAGCTGCAAAAGAATAAATGTAGTACAGTACATGCAATAAGCAAATCATAGTCTGTTACCATAGGAGTAATGTTTTGCCTTTTGAGGATGTGGCTGACCAGTGACATTTGAATTTAGACGCAAGTTACCCCTGTATGCAGGTGTGTGTTTTTCTATATATTGCCTAATATTTCTTTGCTTATGTCTTGGCAGTATGCTTTGTGTTTAATGTGCCATTTCTTTTTTCATACTATGTTTACAATTAGCGGCACGGTGGTGCAGTGGTAGCACTGCTGCCTCACAGTAAGGAGACCTGGGTTTGCTTCCCGGGTCCTCCCTGAGTGAACATGTTCTCCCCGTGTCTGCGTATGTTTCCTTCCACAGTCCAAAGACATGCAGGTTAGGTGCATTGGCGATCCTAAATTGTCCCTAGTGGGTGTGTGTGTGTATGCTCTGCAGTGGGCTGGTGCCCTGCCCGGGGTTTGTTTCCTGCCTTGCGTCCTGTGTTGGCTGGGATTGGCTCCAGCAGACCCCCATGACCCTGTAGTTAGGATAATGGTTGGTTGTTTACAATTATCTTGTAGCATGCTGTGCTTATAAGGAGAAATGTAGTCAATAATAAGTTAAATTAAATCAAATTGAAATCCAGTTTATCACATGTCCTTTACAAAATGTTGGGTAAAAATACTGATAAAAGGTTTTTATTTAATAATCTGGTTTGAATGAGGCATAGATGTTCTAAGCCTATCCCAGACCATTAAAAACTGTATAATACTGAGCAAAAGATGAACATCTTTACATATAATTTTACTGTTAGCAGTAAATGTAATGAGAAATCTTTCAGTATTATGTTTCTGAGTAAATATACAATATAGAGTATGCTTTTGTGTAACACAAGAGAAAGAAAAACCATTCAATGCATATATTTATGAAAAAATATAATTTGTATTAAATGATTAGCCTAATTAAACATAAATATATGATATTTCACAATAATAACAAATTAAATTATTAATTTTAAATTTAAATTAATTAATCAACTGATTGCTTTATAAAGTAGCTGCAACCTATAAAAAAGAGTAGCAAACTGTACATTCATTTATTTACCAAACCTAGTTAATCAAGTTTTAAGGGCAGCCAGAAGCTGGGGCTTACCCTGGTATAGTAGGGTGTAAGGCAAAAAAACACCTTGGAGGGGATATCAGTTCATTCACAGACTACACACACACACACAATTACTGGGTCAATTGTGGTTCAATCTATCACAGATGTCTTCAGGAAGAAAAACTGCTGAAAAAAACAAGTAAAACAGGAAGACCTTGTGCACTACTTTTAGACATTAACTAAGCTAACTTTTGAACATATGACCAGGAGGCAATGAAGTACAGCGCTAACATTTAGCCCTCATGTTATACAAGGAACATTCACATACTTCATTTTTTCTGCAACTGGAGCACCAAGCTGTTCATTAAAATATTCAGGAATACACAGTCAATGGTGGGTACTAATCGAGTAAACATGTGGCAAGTGGTATACAGTGAATTACTGTATAATTGAAATGCTTTTTATATTCCAATTCACCTCCACTTGCTGACAAAAGAGCTTTGCAAGGTCCAGTTGTGGTGGATCACTGGGAGCAGCTATTGTTAGCTAGTTTGGTGTCCCTGTATCCAAAATGCATCCCCCCAGACTTCAGACCAGATCTACCTTGAGTCTAGAGTTGTCATTAAGGACCACTAAAGTAGAACACCTGTCTGTGTCGATATGAAAAGAGAGAGAGTGCTTTTAAAGGTACCTGGGAAGTGGGTGAGTGGAAAAGTCAACTAGTGTGCTTGACTATTGTTTATCCCAGTAAAAGATATTTGTTACAAAAAGCTGGGATATTACTTAATTAACTATTACATTTTATTTTGTTTTTTTCCCTGCCATGTCTGTTTAAATCAAAATAAAACCACACCTTTTTTGAAAATGTGAACTAATTGGGTTTATTTCCAGGAATAGCATAAATATATTTGCATTTATATTTTGCATGGTAAGCACAGTTCCACGAGACAATGGGTGCAAAGTCCAGGCTGCTGACTCTCTGGGGGTTATTTGTACATCCTACACATGCTTCTGTTTGTTTTCTTTATGTACTTCAGCTTCTTCTCACATCAGACATAGAGGTTGACTGCTAACTATAAACTTTCCTTGAATGAATGAGTGTAAGAATTTAGGTGAGTATGCCCTACAGTGGACTGTTACACCATCCAGGATCTCTCAGTGAATTTTTTCCAGTGCTGCTAAGATTAGGCCTGGCTTCCTGCAATCTAGAATTGGAATAACTCCGTTTTAAAAATGGAGGCATGAAAGAATATTTTCATGGTGGTTTCTTTTTCTATTTAATGCTGTTTTGCATTATTTCAACACTGCTCTGTGTACAGGTCTAGATCTTTCACTTACATAACAGTCTTGCAGTATAAAATTATCTTATTTGTTGCTGTTGATGGGGTAAGTGAATATTCCCTCATGGATCAATAAAGTATATCTATCTATGGTACAATGTAAAAGTTTTAGGAGGCTACCATATCTATCTGTCTATCTATCCATCTTACATATGTTAACCTGTCACTCTGTGCTTGGTAATAGGAAACACCCAAAATACAAATAAACTGAACTGAATCAGGAATGTTGTTGCAGTTAATTAATATAATATTGTCTATTTTTTACACTTGGCATAAAGTGAACAATTTCAGTCATCAGGGTGACAGAGTCTTGAGTTTTTTATTTGCACATCCTCTTAATTGGAATGGCTATTTAATTACAGCGCCACAAATGATGAAGTTAGCAGTGAATTAATTAAGGCATATGCACTCAGTATAAAAGTGTAGTATTAGTACATCAGAAAGGCAACACTAGAGACCAAATTTCAAATGAACACTGCTTTAGATTTCAGGCCAAGTGACAATTTTATTTTGCAAACAAACTCAGAGCTGTTGTCAACCTCGTGTATACAGTGGTGTGAAAAACTATTTGCCCCCTTCCTGATTTCTTATTCTTTTGCATGTTTGTCACACAAAATGTTTCTGATCATCAAACACATTTAACCATTAGTCAAATATAACACAAGTAAACACAAAATGCAGTTTTTAAATGATGGTTTTTATTATTTAGGGAGAAAAAAAATCCAAACCTACATGGCCCTGTGTGAAAAAGTAATTGCCCCCTTGTTAAAAAATAACCTAACTGTGGTGTATCACACCTGAGTTCAATTTCCGTAGCCACCCCCAGGCCTGATTACTGCCACACCTGTTTCAATCAAGAAATCACTTAAATAGGAGCTGCCTGACACAGAGAAGTAGACCAAAAGCACCTCAAAAGCTAGACATCATGCCAAGATCCAAAGAAATTCAGGAACAAATGAGAACAGAAGTAATTGAGATCTATCAGTCTGGTAAAGGTTATAAAGCCATTTCTAAAGCTTTGGGACTCCAGCGAACCACAGTGAGAGCCATTATCCACAAATGGCAAAAACATGGAACAGTGGTGAACCTTCCCAGGAGTGGCCGGCCGACCAAAATTACCCCAAGAGCGCAGAGATGACTCATCCGAGAGGTCACAAAAGACCCCAGGACAACGTCTAAAGAACTGCAGGCCTCACTTGCCTCAATTAAGGTCAGTGTTCACGACTCCACCATAAGAAAGAGACTGGGCAAAAATGGCCTGCATGGCAGATTTCCAAGACGCAAACCACTGTTAAGCAAAAAGAACATTAGGGCTCGTCTCAATTTTGCTAAGAAACATCTCAATGATTGCCAAGACTTTTGGGAAAATACCTTGTGGACTGATGAGACAAAAGTTGAACTTTTTGGAAGGCAAATGTCCCGTTACATCTGGCGTAAAAGGAACACAGCATTTCAGAAAAAGAACATCATACCAACAGTAAAATATGGTGGTGGTAGTGTGATGGTCTGGGGTTGTTTTGCTGCTTCAGGACCTGGAAGGCTTGCTGTGATAGATGGAACCATGAATTCTACTGTTTACCAAAAAATCCTGAAGGAGAATGTCCGGCCATCTGTTCTTGGGTGCTGCAACAGGACAATGACCCAAAACACACCAGCAAATCCACCTCTGAATGGCTGAAGAAAAACAAAATGAAGACTTTGGAGTGGCCTAGTCAAAGTCCTGACCTGAATCCAATTGAGATGCTATGGCATGACCTTAAAAAGGCGGTTCATGCTAGAAAACCCTCAAATAAAGCTGAATTACAACAATTTTGCAAAGATGAGTGGGCCAAAATTCCTCCAGAGCGCTGTAACAGACTCATTGCAAGTTATCGCAAACGCTTGATTGCAGTTATTGCTGCTAAGGGTGGCCCAACCAGTTATTAGGTTCAGGGGGCAATTACTTTTTCACACAGGGCCATGTAGGTTTGGATTTTTTTTTTCTCCCTAAATAATAAAAACCATCATTTAAAAACTGCATTTTGTGTTTACTTGTGTTATATTTGACTAATGGTTAAATGTGTTTGATGATCAGAAACATTTTGTGTGACAAACATGCAAAAGAATAAGAAATCAGGAAGGGGGCAAATAGTTTTTCACACCACTGTAAATTGAGATTTAATTATGTTATTTTACAGTGCTTGTCTTTATTATAATTTATAAGCATCCATCTAACTATACATGTCCTAACCTCTTATCCATTTTAGAGTGACAGTGAGAGAGAATCTATAGCATTAGGTTTAAGGTGGAACCAACCCTAATGGGATGTCAGTACCTTGAAGGGCACTGACCCACACTCGCTCATTAACTCAAGGACATATTGATTAGCACTGCTCCCTTCTGGACCCAGCTTCCTGGATTCAGATCCCACACCATATTTTATCTATCTGGAGAATGCTCATTGTCTTTTTGTCATTCTAAAGACAAGCCTGTTAGGTTAATTTGTGATTCCAAACTTGCCCTGTGTGAGTGAAAGGGGCCTGTAATTGACAGACTCCAAGTCCAGGGATGGTTCAAGTTCTGCGCACATTACTGCTGAAAAAAAATTTTATCTCGTCAACAGAACCCTACCCTGGATTAAGTGGGCATGAGAATGTCATAGATCTGACTTTAGAGTATGACATGTTGCTGCAGCTCTTAGTTTATGTAACAACATTGCCACAATATACCAATCATAAATGAATAGGAAATACACTTGCTTAACAACAAACACAAATTATGACTCTAAGAGTCCACAAACAAATCCATACAATTCCCATAGAAGTAAACTGCAATGACAAGACGTCAACATCCATTATCCAGCAACAATTTTATCATGTAACTATATACTATAAATCCAAAAATGGCCCCAAAACTTCTCACCACAGCACAGAACCTATGCAAGCCTCAGAAATGAGCTGGACAGAAGTGCACTTCAACACACTACCAACCACCCAGAGCTCCCTCTAACAGCCCCAGGTGCTCCTACATTTCTGTACCATCACCATGGAAACTGGCCAGTGAGCACCTGACAGGTTGTTCTCTCCAGCCCACTAATAATCTACACAGGGGTCTAATAATGTCCACCATGAGTCTAAGGGGCTCCCACAATACTACAATGAATTCCCCACCATTTTGCCTTGGTTAATTTAGAAAAATATGCATAGATCCACACAGTCAGAGTAATTACGTATTATGAAAGCAGAAGTAGTAAAAATGCTAATGTACTGTACATTCAAATATGTTTACATAAAAACATCTGAAAGGCTACATAAATAAAGGGTCACTGATGAATAGTATCTCAATGCATCCTCCTTGTTCTGATATGATTAAAGTGATTGCACCACTCCCCTCCCCCATCCAGGGGTGTTTCCCACAATCCTTCATTAATGTGTTTTGACTCCTCTGGACCGAGATTCATAGAAATGAACAAAAAAACTGAATGGTTCATTTTTGATCCACCTGAAATAGCCCTCAATTGAACATGTTTAAGGTTGGCTTGCTTTCAGTTAATTGTCAGAAAAAATGTAAACATTTGATTAATATTCTAATAAATCCTTTGGTTAAGAAAAGGAGATTTATTTGAGGTTTTTCCATTTCGCTTATACTGTACACAACTAAGCCACTTCCAGCCCCCTTAGTGCAGGTTCAAAATATTTGGATGAATGAATAGACCATCTAACCATGTACACAATTTGTTTTAATTTCATTTTTCTTACAGTGTTTTGTGTTCGGTCTGTGTGAAATGAATCCCAGAGCAGCAGAAACTGCTTGAAGGGCTGTTTATTTCAAGGTTTTAACTGCATGTGTAAACTTCATTCTAGGTGCCTCTGCTTAGTTGTTGCATACTTGAGTAATAAGCATTGTAATAAAAATTGCTTTACCTGAAGTTAAAAGCAGCCAAGAAGAAAACAAAGAAATTGGTTTCACTTGACAGTAGTTTTAATGAAATTCCTGTCACTCGTTTCAAAATGGGACAGTCTACAGCATGTACTGTACACAGCAAAATAAAAGGTACAGTATACTCTAAATTCCAGGGCCTTGAGAATGTAGGTATTAGGCATCTAACACGCTTTTTGATTTTCCACAAGGTGAGTCTCTTGCCTTTTGTATTTTCTGTTATAAATGTAAGTAAGTTAGGTTGCCAAAGCTTAACCTGTAACTTGTTCAGAATTCAGAACTGTCTTGCTAACTGGAGAATAAAAACCTGCAGTCTCAGACTGGAACTGTCAGAATGTACTTAGTTTTCCACAATCTGTTGGTTACAAAACTGTACAAATAGACATTAGCACATGTCTGTGTGTGAGTTTGCAAAATGCTAATTTAAGGGAAATTGTTTTTAGAAGGCTTATGTTTCATGTTAGCAAGTTAAAGCTTAACTGTTCCTCTTTTTTTTTTTGCTTGCCATATTTAGATTATGTTTTGGCGTGCTCAGTTAAACACTTCTGCAGAACAATTTGGTAATGTGATGTGTTTGTTATTTGACACATATTAGCTGACCTCTGTATGATATGCTTCACTGAGCAAGCCCAATAAAGCCAGCCATGGCTATTACATGCTACATAAATCTTGATGTTTGTGAAGCTCTATAGAGACATTTTTAATGACCTAGCCTTATTAGCTGGATCAGCAATTGAAATATAAATAAAGTCACTATCCAAGGTAAAAAGGTCTTATGTTTATAAAACATATTTACACATTAGTCCTCAGATTCACAGATGAATCATCACAGGAAGTTTGGTTCTCTCACTGCAGAGACAGAAAAAGCACAAATAATAGAATGTAGAAGATAGAGTCAAAGTCAGTCCTGGCCCTCACATCCTAGACTACAGTGTGAAATCAAAAAGATAGCAATATCTGATTGTAAAAAAGGGTTAAAATTTATTGAAAAACAAAACAGCAAAAAGGGAAGAATGGCACTGTCCATTCATCCACCATTTTCTTAAACACACATAATTCAAGTTTGGTGCACTAAGCATAAGGCAGGAATCAAACCTGGAATCAGTGCCAACCCATCTCATGGTAAAATTGTTATATTACTGGACTCCCTTGTATCTGATTTTGATTTATTTGTCTTCAAAATGAATTATTATTATTATGCCATAATACGACATAATCTGCGGTGGGTTGGCACCCTGCCCAGGATTGTTTCCTGCCTTGTGCCCTGTGTTGGCTGGGATTGGCTCCAGCAGACCCCCGTGACCCTGTGTTCGGATTCAGCTGTTGGAAAATGGATGGATGGATGGAATACAAAATAATAACCGGGTCCATTCCTTAGGCCTAGGTTTAGAATGTGGTAGAAGTCTATTTAATAGATAGTGCCTTTCTTAGGATATGATATGTTCCAAGTAGTGTGATCTTCTGCAATTCTTGTATTTTGATGTTACCTGGGATCTGTTGGGTATATTTCTCCATTACTTTCTTTATAAGACCGAGGGCTCCTATCACTACTGGCATTGTTGTAGCTTTCATTCCCCATATTCGTTCAATTTCAATTTCTGTATATTTTAACAGTGTTTCAGTTACTTTTACTGAGGGGTTTTTTTTTAGACAGGATAGACATATCAGTGAATCGGCAGTCTTGTTCTTTTTTATTGTTAAAGACGATGTCTGGTCTGTTGGCCTTAATCTCCTGATCTGTCTATATTGGCAAGTCCCATAGGACTGTAATGTTATATTTTCTGTTACTGTTAGGGGCTCATGCTCATAACATTTTACTTTTGTTTTGAAGTTGAATTCTTTTCAAATGTTCCAGTGCAGGTATGTCGTGGCCTTATTGTGTCAATGAAGGCATTCAGTTTGGGACATTTCAAAGCATCCTGTCATGATATGGTCAAAGGTTTCCTGGAATTGACCACAAATCCTACACACTGGGTCTGTTCCATCTTTGAGAATTTTCCTCTGGTAGTAGTTGGTCTCGATAGCTTGATCTTGGGCAGCAATGATAAAGCCCTCTGTTTCGGATTTTAGCCCAGCTGTTTTCATCCATTCATTCTGTGCACATTTTTGAAATTTCAAAATCTTCCATTGAAACACTTTGGTGAATTTGCAGCCTCATCTGTCTTAAAACAGAGAAACATGCTATGCAACTTTCATTACAGCTTTATTGTTTCAAAATTACCTTGAGCGATGTAACTTCAGCGTGTATATTTTGTAAATTTTCCTGTTATACTCATCTGACAGCTGCTCATGACAGTAAAGTAGGCTGTCAGTACAAGTTAATGAAATACCAGAAAAGGTGCACAAGCCATGCCTCTAGTACACCTTCTCATTTCTCACAATGCTTGAGATAAGTTAACCTTAAAAGTAAAATAAATAAAAATTAAAAAATGTAACAAAAAGTCACTTATCTAGAAACAAAAGTAGGAAGATGTAATAATGTAAGTGCCAGTCAGTAAGCATAGAGTGAACAAAGAAGCACTCAGTATTAGCATTACACTACAAAACAACATCACCACCGCACTGTCAACAGATCACGATTGAATATTTCTCTGACATTCTAATTTATTGGCAAAGCTGAAGATCAGCTCTCCATCACGACCCAAAGCAGCCACCAATTTTACCTTGAGACTTCAAAAGAAATTTTAACTCTTCTTTTTAAATTGTTATATTTAAGAATTTTGAACTCCTGTTAGACACAGACCCTCCTCACAATTAACAAATGACATCAACTTTAGCAATTGGAATCTGCTATCTATGAAAGCTACTGATCCAAGCACAAACCTACTCCATTACTTCATTAACTACATGATATTGTAAAACACTGTTAAAAATATCTATTCAATGAAGTCTACTAATGCATTAACTAAATTCTTGATTATGATGAGGAGACATGAACAAGGTGCCAAGGGATTGATGCCTCCGAAAATAACTATAAAGCAGCCCCACCTCAGAACAGCTTGCCCCAGAAAACTACCTGCAGGCTTAACAATTCAAAATATAAAGAAATGTTCAAACATACAGTATATTAAAAATGTCCTATAAAAGAGGGGTAATAACCATAAACTCATGGCTTGTGTATAAAAGAGTGAACATTGGATCTTTTTAATCAGAAGACTTCGATAAATTAGAAAAGGACATTATCTAAAAGAGTATAAATAGGCAAAAAGGCGCTACCTAAAAGACAATCCTAAAGCAAACAAGTTCCAAGAAAATTGCAATACTCACAACTCCAAAGAACTTTTGATCTGAGACTTCTCTGCTCTACTCTTAAAAAGCCACAGAAAGGGCTCAAAGTGGTGGTGTCACGGTGGCTCTGGCTCCTAGGGCTCAACCCAAAAAATACAAGCACAGTATGTAATTAGAAACATAAATGAAGCAAATAATATGAATAGAAACTCAAAAATGATGATAAAGCACACAAACTGTTATTTACTAATATTGCTCATTGTTACTAAAATATTTAAGAAGCAATTGATAATTGACTCTTTAATGAATTAACTAAAAAAATAATCTAGCTTTCAAAATTACTGAAGTAAGTCTCTAAATGTGCACCCCAATGTTATGCCATGCATACACGTTCTCACTTGTTTCTGTAAAAAAAGGTAACCATGGTAACTTTGAAACCTGTCTGAAATTAATTTTTATATTTTTTGAATGTTCCCTATGGGCAAACATTTGTAGAATAGATCAGTCAAGACCAAGACAAACAGACTTCATAACAGTACTGACCCGAAAAGATAACATAGTGATGTAGTGGTTAGCACTGCTACCTTACTGATCCAGCATCCTGGCTCTGAGTTCCATGACCAGGTGTTGTCCATGTGGAGTCTGCATTCTCTTGTTTGTGAAGGTGTTTCTCCCACATCCCCAGAAAATTGCAGGTTAATTGCACATTTTGAGTTGATCCCATATTGGTGTGAATTTGTGTGTGAGTAGGCCCTTTAATGGACTGGTGCCACATCCTGGGTTGGTTTCTACTTTTCACGCAATAGGTTCGGCCCCCCTAGGACCCTGAATTGGATTAAGCATGTATAAGTATTGAGGAAATAATTCTTTTTTTTTTGGCTACATTTTTATTTTTATGTCATTATTGTCACGGTCATCATACTTTGGCACATTTGTTTTCCATAGACATATTAGTATTTTTTGTCACTGTTGTTAGCCACACAGTGTACAGACCGTATGATGCCTTTGTCACCATTTTATTGTACTAGGGTGTTGTACCGTGTTAGCCATTATGGATGTAATGAGAAGTCCAGCAAAATGACACCTTTTATTGGCTACCTAAAACGATTACAATATGCAAGCTTTCGAGGCAACTCAGGCCCCTTCTTCAGGCAAGATGTAATATAGAAACTGGAGTTCCCTATGTTTATATACACACTCTAGGACAAGAAACAACATTGGTAAATCTTTAAATGAGAAATTTTAAATGTAAAAAATTAATAGATTCATTCAGGCTAGGGTTAATTTAACAAGAGAGAGAAGAACAATGTATAGTCAAGATCTTTTGATAATATAACTGTCCAGCAAAGTCTTTTGAAGATTTTGATGAGATTTCCATTTAATGTTTTCTGGGTCAGTCTGAGAGATGTAAACAGTCCTCATATCTTATAAAACTCTTGTCTCTATTTAAACTATGTTGTAATGTGTTAAATTTTAGCATAAGTTTAACTTCCCATTCTTTTCTCTCTTGCTGTGTTTTGAGGTTGCCCATAAGCACTGTGACATTCAAGTCCTTCTCACAGTGCCCATGGCTGCTGAAGTGACCTCCTACAGGAACATCCCTATTGCCATGCTTAATAAAAAATAACACCCTTGTAACTTCTGTTTTTCACAAACCGACAGACAGATAGACCTACCTGAGAAGTGATAGCTTCCACCCCAGGCGTATAAGGTGCTTCATCATTGTCAGCCAAGCAATACGTTACAACCGTGTTTGCTGAGACCCAATAAAACATCTACTGTACAGGAGCTTAGACAAGATTTCATGACAAAAGGATATACTCCTAAAACAACACTCAAATAAGAAGAGCTACTGCCATACCCAGAGACAACCTTCTGGAATATAAAAACAAAGCCAACAAGAACCGCATCCCCCCTTTTGTCACCTATACCCCACATCTTGAAGCAGCCAAAGCTAAATAATGATGAAGTGCTGAAAGGTGTATTTCCAGAACCACCCCTCCCGGCATACATACAACTACCAAACCTACAGCAACTAATTGTCTGAAGCTCCCTGGGTGAACCAACAGATAATGGTACATCTCCCTGCCTACAGAAAAGATGCCAAATGTGTCCTTACATTTATGATACAGATCATGTAGTTATACCACACTACTGGCTTGAACATCACATAAAGGGATAATTTTCCTGCAGGTCATCTAATGTGGTCTACCTAATTCTCTGTATGAAATGTCCGGACACTGCACTCTGTGTGGGAGAAACTGGACAAACACTCTGCCAAAGAATGAATTGACACAGGTTCCACATTAAGCATGGCAATAGGGATGTTCCTGTAGGAGGTCACTTCAACAGCCATGGACACAGAGAGAAGGACTTTAAAGTCACAGTACTTATGGGCAACTTCAAAACATGGCAAAAGAGAAAAGAATGGAAAGTTAAGCTCATGCTAAAAATTAACACATTACAACATGGTTTACATAAAGACAAGAGTTTTATAACAAGATATTAGGATTGTTTACATCTCTCAGACTGACCCAGACAACCTGACTACAGATCCACATTGTATGGAAAACTCATCAAAATCTTTTGTTGGACAGTTATCTTATCAAAAGATCTTGACTACACATTGTTCTCCTCTCTTGATAAATGAATCTTAACCTGGTGGGGTCTATTATTTTTTTATATCTAAGATGTCTCACTTAATGGTTTTCCAATGCTGTACCTGTCCAAGTGTTTATATAAACACATGGAACTCCAGTTTCTGTATCACATCTTGCCTGAAGAAGGGGCCTGAGTTGCCCGAAAGCTTGCATATTGTAATCTTTTCATTTAGCCAATAAAAGATGTCATTTTGCTTGACTCACCATTTTATGTAAGGCTTCCTCATCTTCTTAATGGCATCCCAACTATGTTCAAAATAAGATTTTACAAGAGACTGCTTAGGCCAATCAGTTTAGTTCTGAATCTGGTTATGACTTTGCCTGGTTTAGTTCTGTCCCATGAACTTCGATTACAAATATTTGCTCTGTCTGACTGTCCTCCTGATATGCCCTCAAAAGTATATGAACTCTCTTTAAAATTCGTCTGTAAGGACTTGTATGGAAGGTTCCAGATGGCTGTGACAGAGAGTTTGAGAATACTGGTCTATGTTTCTCTGTATCCTTCATACCTGTATTAAAGAAAATACCATCTAGATTTTCTTTCAGCTAATCATATTCAGAATAAACTTCTCAGCATTTTAATATAACTAATTGTTAGTCATTTTATGTTACTGAATAATGTTCAGGATTCATTAATTAATCATTTTTATGGAGTCTGTCAACCTCTTTTATTTGTTGGATTCTGCTACGCCAGAAAACCTGATGAAATGTTTCACATAACTAGACACATGTGGCTTTCACTTATAACACCCCTAAAGTAACACAAATTTACTTTAAAATGTTTTGTTTCATTTCAGATGTGGCCTACACTTTGACAGTCTAACATTTTTGTCTTTGTGATTCCAACTCTGCTCCCATTCTGCTCTCAAAATGGTCTGGACTGGGACCACTAAATGTTATATCAAAATTCACATCCTGGTAAAATAATAGTTGTTTAAAGTTTTCAGGCTTAAATATTTCAAGAACAGTGGCAGCATAAACCATCTTAATAAAAGGACAAGTGTCTGTGGTGCAAGAGCGGCATTTGGGGGTGGCAAGTGGGACGACCCCCCCATGCCCCCCGCCTGCTTTTGAGGTCCACGTGTCCCATTCAAGCGGATTTGTCAATTTATATTGTCCAGTATATATATTTATTTGAGATAGTTCTAAGAGGAACCCTTTTAAAATCCCTCTTCAAGGTCAAATTCCTTACTTGTACGTTTTTGAAAACATTCCATAGTCCAAATATTAATGCACAAAAACATGTATTGCTAATGATAACCAGCTGACATGACATCAATGTGAATTATGACGAAGACATCCTGCATATTGAGACTCAGAGTATACTTGCAATTTGGGTGCTTTTCTAGAAGAGGCTCTGTTAATTTCCACCTGACACTGCATCACATTTCGCACTGTCGTGGTATTGTCATGAATTATGAATTGCACATTTTTAATAGATTATATCGTTATATTTTGATAAAGTCCATGTGTTATCTTGCAAAAATTTTGCTGAATACTGTAATGAAAAAATCCTGTGTATTTTAACATTATTTTTATTAAATTCAATTGCAAGTTTATAGAGTCCACACATACCGGTAACAGCATTTGACGTAACCAGCATCGCAAACCCTCTGCTGTGGTGTGTCAGTAAATCTGTAGTGATGGGTGATTCGTGAACAATTTATTCTTTTTGAACAACTCTTTTCAGTTAATCATATGAATCAATTTGCGAGTATGAATGAATTGATTCAGTGGAGCACAATGTGACTGGTAAAGCATGTGTGTGTTCTATGTGATATCGTCACTGTTGGCATCTTCAGTTTTGCTGACACTGATAGCTCTTTGTAGCGCATGCATAAGTAACACCAAAATCATGACTCTCGACTTTGATTTGTGAATGAGTCATTACCCGAGAATAAGTCTAACAAAGAAATCATTACAAGTTGTAAAACTCTCATTCATTTGTGATTCTGTAATGAAACATTTTATTTATATTTTATTTATTATATTTTTATTATGCAACTTCAATGTGTTGTCAAGTTTTTGTACTTAAACAGGAAAATGGCATATGTATTATCATGTTAAACATATAATTATTTATATTTATTTATAATTAATTATATGTAAATTAGCAAATGTTTTTATATATTTATATCCACATATACATAACATATAGTATATCAAAATATATACACCCCTCCCCCGCAGACTTCCCATATACGCCAGACTGCAAATGACTCAAATGAATTGATATAATTGATTCACTCAAATGAATAGTTCAAAAGAATCAAATCAGTAAAGTGAATTAAAATGCCCATTACTATACCTGTTTCTGTCCGGTTGCTATGTTTCTGTTAATGACATTTGGTATGGGATTGTAAAGGCAGTGATAAAGTTTGTAATGTGCCATCTGTTGGAATGAAAAATACAATTCATTTTATTACTACATGTATTACAAAATATATTCCAATAGATGGTGAACTGCAAACATTAACACTGAATATGTCCAACAGGGAGTAACTGCCAGACTGACAGAAATCAGCTTATTCACTTTAATAAAAGGACAAGTGTCTGTATATGAGTGTGTATGTAGTGCAGCTTTGTGTCTGTCCAATTGCTAAGGTTAGGAAGAAAACTTTAAAAATAGGCAGAATGGGCTAAAGCAAGGTAAAAGATCAAAACTGGTAATAAAAATACCAAATAAGCATCTAAAAATAAGAAAATTGGTCTACTAAATGGAACAACACATACCGTATATCAAAATAAACAGAAGATCTACATTCATGACTTAGGTTTAAATTCATCTTAAGAGAGTGGCACAGCTAATACTGTATATTGCTGTTGGGCAGCATGGTATGGGAGCACAAAACTACCAAGTACTACAAACAAGCTCTTTCTTATCTCCTTGTTTATGAATAACCTCAGAGATATCCTGCCGTCTCTCTTGCTGTTTTTCCTATCCCTTTCATTCCTTTTCTCTGCTCGGTTAATAAATTGATAGCAGTGAAGGAAAAAGCAAAGAGCATTAACAATATTTTTTGTTACAACAAAAAAATATAATAGGCAGTGAACTAGCACATATAGTGGAGAAATCTGAATTTAAAAAAGAACTATTACGTTGAGTTTTTTTTCACTCCTACAGATTTAACCTTTGGTTGCATTAGAGAAGCAAGCAGCAGGTAAACATAGAGAAAGCATTAACATATACAAATCACTTGATATTTGCAACATATATTTGGATCTGAATGAACTGATCTTTACATTTAGAGTCTTTGAATAATATACTTGCTTTGCCTATCAACATACAGAAACTTATTGAGTTAACTCAGTGAAAACAGATGGGCATATTGTGTGTGCTAATAGCGCAATCTGCTTCCTACTTGCCTAGCAATGACTTTTAAGTGGATATCTGCAACCAAACTATAAGCCACTAGAGAAACACACTGCCAATAGAGATGCCAATAGTGCGGTAGAGAGGTCAAAGTGAAAGTACTAACAGTCACTTTAAGCATAAATTTAATTATTTAAGGGCAAAACTGTAACATTCTGTTTACTTTTAATGTAGGAGCACAGGCAGGTTAGGTGATTTGCTCAGTCACACAGTTGGTTGGAAATGAAACAGTAGCCTTGTGATTTAGAGTGCAGTTCTTCAGGCCTCTGTGCCATGCCAGCTGTGCCACTGCCAGGTACCAAACACGTGTATGATTTTTCAACTAATGTTGTTTTCACTTATGTAGGAATCAATTTTTTGCTGCATTAAGATGTGTTTAGAAAGCATTATTTCTAAGCCTCTAATTATTTGAACACCACAACATAGAATTCAATCCTTTGTGTTGAACATGATTGCTGGGAAGAGTAGGGAATAAAGAAGTATAGATTACCCAAAATGCTGCTGGTGTCACGTAACTGAAAGCTAAGCCATTGCACATGCGACTTTTACTTCCATTTGCATAATTCTGGGCCACCATGCATTGATCACGAATACTGAATATGAGTGTACAAAAGATTAAAATGGTCTTTTTTAAAGATGGATTTAAATTAGCCTGATAACAATTTGGAGGAAGTAGAAAAATAAGACATCCCAGGAAAGGCTAGAGTGTAGACTGTACCAAAAACAGAGCAAAAGAAGCTAGAAGGAAATTGTCTAAGTTCAGGAGATCTGTCCATAGATGGAAGGAACATAATGACAAGGGCACAAGGTAAAACTCACAGTTGAAATGTATAAATAATTTGGATATACACATGATCAAACTAAAGGCCTGAGTAGACTTTGAAGGTGGGGAATGAATCAGTACTACGAGACTGATTAAATGTAACAGTTATAGGACAAAAATGCTACGGATGACAGCAGAGGCACTACAGTGATCCCTCGCTATATCGCGCTTCGCCTTTCGCGGCTTCACTCCATCGCGGATTTTATATGTAAGCATATTTAAATATATATCGTGGATTTTTTGCTGGTTCGCAGATTTCTGAGGACAATGGGTCTTTTAATTTCTGGTACATGCTTCCTCAGTTGGTTTGCCCAGTTGATTTCATACAAGGGACGCTATTGGCAGATGGCTGAGAAGCTACCCAACTTACTTTTCTCTCTCTCTCTCTTGCGCTGACTTTCTCTGATCCTGACGTAGGGGGATTGAGCAGGGGGGCTGTTCGCACACCTAGACGATACGGACGCTCGTCTAAAAATGCTGAAAGATTATCTTCACGTTGCTATCTTTTGTGCAGCTGCTTCCTGAAACGACATGCTGCACGGTGCTTCGCATACTTAAAAGCTCGAAGGGCACGTATTGATTTTTGACTGAAAAACAAACTCTGTCTTTCTCTCTCTCCCTGCTCCTGACGGAGGGGGTGTGAGCTGCTGCCTTCAACAGCTTTGTGCCGCGGTGCTTCGCATACTTAAAAGCCAAACAGCCCTATTGATTTGTTTGCTCTATCTATGTGACATTCTGTGCTCCTGACACGCACTCCTTTGAAGAGGAAGATATGTTTGCATTCTTTTAATTGTGAGATGGAACTGTCATCTCTGTCTTGTCATGGAGCACAGTTTAAACTTTTGAAAAAGAGACAAATGTTTGTTTGCAGTGTTTGAATAACGTTCCAGTCTCTCTACAACCTCCTGTGTTTCTGCGCAAATCTGTGACCCAAGCATGACAATATAAAAATAACCATATAAACATATGGTTTCTACTTCGCGGATTTTCTTATTTCGCGGGTGGCTCTGGAACGCAACCCCCGCGATGGAGGAGGGATTACTGTATACCTTCATGAAGCATGACCTTCAAGGGTGTGACTGCTGTTTTGAGGGAAGACAGCAGACAAACATCCAGATTCAGTTTAAATATACAAAGTATGCCGCTTGTTTACTCAATAAGTTTCCTCAGGGCACTGCTGTTTTCCTCCCATATCTCCAGTGATATCCTGTTTAGGTTGACTGGTAATTCTGTATTGATTTGGTGTTGAGTGTGAATGTGAGTGTGAGTGAGACTTTTGCTAGACGTGTAGCTTGGTTTAGGTCTGGTTGCCATTACTGCTGGGATAAGCTTTCACCCCTGCAATCCTGAATTGGGCTAAGAAGGTTTGAGAATATTATGTTGTTATATTAACATGTGGGTACCATATACTGTATAAAGGCAATATGAAGACATCAGGTGAGTTTGCATTTGTAATAGAAATATCAAATCATAATAAAGACTCTCTCTATTTAAGTTTCCCATTGTGATCTACAAACATCTGCAAAAAGGTCCATATACACTGTATACAAGCTAAAAGTCATAATTAAACAGAATATTATACAGTAAAAGGGAATACAGCACTATGAGAGGCACAAAATGTTACATAACTTCTGGCTAAATAATTTCAGACTAGGAACAGTTACATTTGGGCTTAAATAGTAGCAGTGGTAATGGCACCATTATAAAACAAGCATATATTACAATGTATAACTCCATTTTCTGTAATAGAAAACACAAATCAGCGTTTTTGTTGTTTTCCTTACTGCTGCTCTGTGATATCAGTAGTTAAGTGTCACTCCTGTCACTTAGAAAAACTCTTGCAAAGCTGGTAAAATATGCGACTAGGACAGATCGGAGGGCTTAGACGTGGTCCTGCTGCCTTAGCACATTTGTCTAGGTTATTCTTTAAACATTTTTAAATAGTCACCCATCCATTTTCTTACCTTATTTAGTGCTATACAGGATTGTATGGAGTTGAATTGTACCACAGCAGAATGAGGTACAAGATAGAAACCAGCCCTGGAAATTAGGCCATACTCATTCATATCCAGCAAGAGTCACTAATGTGTGCGTGTGAGTGGAGTTTGTTCATGAGGGACCTGTTATAGACTGACACCCCATCCAAGGTTGGTTCCTGCCATGAGCCTTATGCTGCTGGGACATGCTCCAGCCCCTGTGATCCTGAATTAAGTGGGCTTGACAATGTTATGTTATTAATTAACCTAGCAGGCATATCTCTGGGAGAGAGGAGATAATCAGAATACCAAGAGAAAATGTATGGGAACATGAAGTGTGGCTTGCTCAGAATTCAGACCTGAATCCCTGAAACTGTGAGGGACGAGGCACTGTATCACTGGGCCATTCATTTATTTATTTTTGTACAATGGACATTTTTGGAAGGCTTTTGGCTATTTCACTAAGCAAAACAACATGATTAACCTTGAGGTGAACCAAGTTGCTCCCATTCTACATTAACCCATACAAAAGCACTTTTGTATTTAGCCTCTCTTACTCTGTCTCTAACTCTGTTCTATCCATATAAATGTACTTCTGCATTCTAACTGCACTCTGCTCACTATTAAGGCAGTCTTTTCTGATAGAAAAATGTTTCCTCTATACTTTTGCTCTTGCCATTGGTGTACCACACTCTGTTACCCCCAATGACCTGCACATTATATGCATCTCATATTCTGAAGGAGTCATTTTCATCTTCTGATCCCTGGTTTGTGACTTTATAATTCAAACAGGAACAGTTTCAAATCTCCATCACTGACTTAGTCAATTTACCTTTGATTCCATTGTGGGAATAAAGAATAATAATTACACCACAGTATGTAAAGCACTTTGAGGTGGTGATCAACATGAAAGGTGCTATATAAAGATAGTTTGCTTACTGTATATACTGCTGTCTCTTTTGGTCCCTAGCATTGCCCAAGCAGACTTTGTATTCCCACTTACCAGCATTTAAATCCTGCATGAGAATTCAGTTATCAATCCACACTCCAGACACTCTTGATTGCAGAAAAACTGAAATCAGCAGAAGGCAACCAAAATCAAGAGGGTCAAACTGCTGGCCCTACAGCCTTCTGGCTGTGTTGTTTCCCTACGCAATCAAGACAAGGCTTGCTGCCCTTGAGGGATTATTTCCCACCTTCACTTCTGGTCTTCATCTGTGAGCTTCTGAAAACAGATTGCAGCCTCCTGTGGTGTCTTTTTTTGTAGATAACACTTCAATTAACTTTCATCAGAGGAGATCTAAGAAAAATGCCCTGTGATAGCACTTTGAAATTCCACAGGGTTGACTTTAAAGCAAAAGAGCCGGCACTACCCTTTTGCCGCACATGGAGCTCCCACTTTCAATCAAAACATTTTTGTTGTCAATTTAGCAAACTGATCTTCATTTCAGTAGTTCACAAAAGAATTTCCCCTTGGGATTAATAAAGTATCTATCTATCCAATATCTATCTAAAAGAAAAAAAAAGTGAGTCATAAATATGGTAAATGAGATTTAAAAAAAAAAAATCATAAACTGATGCATGAGCGGCAGGGCCCTTCAGGTTTGACCAGGTATTGCACTGAGATGTTGATATGCCAATACAATTGAACCCCACCTGAAAAGATTATCCCATGTTCATGCAGCTCTTTTTTGATGCTAAAATACAAATTAATGTGAAAAACTTCCTCTTATCTATTTACTTAAATTCAAAGCGATCAATCAACATTATTTTGCTCTATCAGATGTAAGATCATTTTTTATATGAAGTGATTTGATAAAAAGCACAATGCTGCATCCTTACTGGGAGTTTGACCAATGGTTTGGAAAATGCAACCACTTCTTCTCCTTCCCTTTTGGAATGATGTTGTCAGTTATTTGATGCTCTGCAAGTGTAAAATTATCCAGCATCACTTTACTAGAATAACTGTTGTAATTTGGAATCCCAAACATGACAAAATGGGTGTGAGGCCTCCAACAAGTGCCAGAAAAAGCAGGCCAGGACCTCGACTGGCCAGCCTAGACCTTGCTCACTCCAACTCAGCTAGCATCCCCCCCATCTACTACTAAGCTGAACCTCAAAAATCAGGAAACTGACTTTTAAAGTTTAAAAAATTCTTAGAGCCTCAAAATACTAAAAATTCCTCACAAGAGGTAGTAACCGTAAAAAATATGGCTTATAGAGAGAGAATTCAAATAAAGGAATCTTTTAAAATTAAAATATTTATTCAAAAAGGAAAAAAATATCACTAAGGGCTCAAAGGAGGAAAAAAGGGTGGCCCAAAGGTCAGTCCTAAGAAACAAAGTCCCAAAACACAATCCAAAAGTCAGAGCTAAAACAGTCAAAAGCCGAAAGGTCAAAATGAAAGAAAAAGCAATATTTACAAAGACTCCACTAAACGCAATGCACCACTGCCTGAGTTTTTTCTTCCCTGGCCTTAAATAGCCTGAAAGAGAGGAGTGATGATGTCAGGGTGACCCCCACCTCTTGGGGAATCCCCCATGGAACATGTGTCATAGACTGTCATTTAAAGTGACAGTAGTCAATTACAGAATAATTAACAAAGCCAAAAGTAATCATAAATATTAATGGAAAATTATAATTCAGAAATAACAAAAACAAGAAGAAAAGATATAATTTAAATAAACCAATTGATATATAACAAAACCATTTTTTGAAAGTTTTCATTTTATTTTTTATTATAGTAACAATGCAGCATGAAAAAATGAATTCTGAACATTATAGACAATGACTGATGTTTGTTTCTTGGTGGAGTTTTATTTTCTGTACCTTCAATTAACATTCTTAACAATGCTGGTCCCAACTGATATGAAACTTTGTTTTACAAATTTTCACTGGATAACCACTTAGGCAGCTTAACCACTTTGCAGTGAGTTTATAGCACCTTGAACTTCGATGAGCCAAAAAGATTTATATGACTCCTCTGTGAAGTGAGTATCCACTATTAAATTTGTATTTTATCAAATGATGTCTTTCTTTACAATGTGAGGAATGTAAGGTCTTATATTATTCATTAAATGAGCTAGATATACAGTTAGGTCCATAAATATTTGGACAGAGACAACTTCTTTCTAATTTTGGTTCTGTACATTACCACAATGAATTTTAAATGAAACAACTCAGATGCAGTTGAAGTGCAGACTTTCAGTTTTAATTCAGTGGGGTGAACAAAACGATTACATAAAAACGTGAGGCAACTAAAGCATTTTTTTCACACAATCCCTTCATTTCAGGGACTCAAAAGTAATTGGACAAATTAAATAACTGGAAATAAAATGTTCATTTCTAATACTTGGTTGAAACCCCTTTGCTGGCAATGACAGCCTGAAGTCTTGAACTCATGGACATCACCGGATGCTGGGTTTCCTCCTTTTTAATGCTCTGCCAGGCCTTTACTGCAGCGGCTTTCAGTTGCTGTTTGTTTGTGGGCCTTTCTGTCTGAAGTTTAGTCTTTTACAAGTGAAATGCATGTTCAATTGGGTTAAGATCAGGTGACTGACTTGGCCATTCAATAATTTTTCACTTCTTTGCTTTAATAAACTCCTGGGTTGCTTTGGCTGTATGTTTTGGGTCATTGTCCATCTGTGTAATGAAACACCGCCCAATCAATTTGACTGCATTTAGCTGGATTTGAGCAGACAGTATGTCTCTGAACACCTCAGAATTAATTTGGCTGCTTCTGTCCTGTGTCACATCATCAATAAACACTAGTGTCCCAGTGCCACTGGCAGCCATGCACGCCCAAGCCATCACACTGCCTCCACCGTGTTTTACAGATGATGTGGTATGTTTTGGATAGTGAGCTGTTCCACGCCTTCTCCATACTTTTTTTTGCCATCATTCTGGTAGAGGTTGATCTTGGTTTCATCTGTCCAAAGAATGTTTTTCCAGAACTGTGCTGGCTTTTTTAGATGTTCTTTAGCAAAGTCCAATCTAGCCTTTCTATTCTTGAGGCTTATGAGTGGCTTGCACCTTGCAGTGCACCCTCTGTATTTACTTTCATGCAGTCTTCTCTTTATGGTAGACTTGGATATTGATACGCCTACCCCCTGGAGAGTGTTGTTCACTTGGTTGGCTGTTGTGAAGGGGTTTCTCTTCACCATGGAAATGATTCTGCGATCATCCACCACTGTTGTCTTCCGTGGACGTCCAGGTCTTTTTGCGTTGCTGAGTTCACCAGTGCTTGCTTTCTTTCTCAGGATGTACCAAACTGTAAATTTTGCCACTCATAATATTGTCGCAATTTCTCAGATGGGTTTTTTCTATTTCGCAGCTTAAGGATGGCTTCTTTCACCTGCATGGAGAACTCCTTTGACCGCATGTTGTCTGTTCACAGCAAAATCTTCCACATGCAAGCACCACACCTCAAATCAACTCCAGGCCTTTTATCTGCTTAATTGATAATGACATAACGACGGACTTGCCCACACCTGCCCATGAAATAGACTTTGAGTCAATTGTCCAATTACTTTTGAGCCCCTAAAATGAAGGGATTGTGTTAAAAAAATGCTTTAGTTGCCTCACATTTTTATACAATCATTTTGTTCACCCCACTGAATTAAAGCTGAAAGTCTGCACTTCAACTGTATCTGAGTTGTTTCATTTAAAATTCATTGTGGTAATGTACAGAACCAAAATTAGAAAAAAGTTGTCTCTGTCCAAATATTTATGGACCTAACTGTACATTTGTGTACCCCAATTTTATTTCCTCTTATATTGTTGATCTCCGTAATTTTGTTCTGAATTTCCTGCTTATGTATTTCTTGTGATAAAACCTAATTGGCCTTTTCATAATGTTGCAGACATGATTCAAAGATAATTTGTTCTGTTTCTTTTATACTCAAAAGATTAAATTGCGATTGTAAAGAAAACTTGGTAACACTTTAGTTTAGATACTGCAAAAATGCCTTTGTTACTCATTTACTATCATGTAACAAGACCTTAACAAAGGCTTCTTTAGGTCATTATAACACTAACAACGCATCAGTAAAGTGTTCATTTGTCTCTGTGATGTGCCCTACTAACAAAACTTCACTTTGGAGTGGTCTGAGGTGGCTTAACTGAGGCAGTTCTCTTAATATTACATATTTAGTATAAGATCTGAGAATCCGTCATAGTAACAAGTAATTTTACCATCATGTTAATATGCCACACTTGACAGAAATTAATAACCTATCAACTCATGTTTTATTACTGTTATGAAGTCCAAAAGAAGCCTTTATTATGGTCTTGTTACAGAAGAGTAAATGAGTAGTAGGTGAATTTTTGCAGTACCTAAACTAAAGTGTTACCATAATACAACATGAAACAAAAATTACAAAGCACTTAACAAAATACAACTACCCAGAATTTCCAAAAGAAAGCAAAATCTGTTTAAACTTAGATTTAAGACAATAAACATCCATCCATCCATCCATTTTCCAACCCGCTGAATCCGAACACAGGGTCATGGGGGTCTGCTGGAGCCAATCCCAGCTAACACAGGGCACAAGGCAGGAAACAATCCTGGGCAGGGTGCCAACCCACCGCAGGACAATAAACATACTGAAAGGTTTTCAGTTCACTTTAGAAGGAAAATACAGAGGAATAATCTCGGATGCCATGAGGTAAAGAATTCAAAAGGGGGAGACCATGGCACCGATGGATTTTCCACAACACATGGATAGTTTGGTCTGAGGTACCAATAGCAGTTTAGTGCCAGAGGACCTACATATGAAGGGTTGTAAAGGTGAAGGAGTTCAACTAAGTGAATATGGGTTAGATTATGCAAAACGTTGAAAGTAGTATTTGAAAGATTTGGTGGTTTGCATGGAAATAAATTGATAACCAATATAAGTGCCAAAGAATAGAACTGATGTTCTCCATACACTTAGTGAGAACAAGAACTCATACAGGAAGCTCTGAATATACTGCAGTCTATTGAGTAGGGTAGCTGGGTAGTAACAAAGTATGAACCAGTGTTTTTGGATCTTCATATGAAGTCCAATCTTGTGAAGTTAGAAAAAATGCAATTTTAGTACGTGAACTTATGTGGGCCACCTGGTAGGAGATGAGTCCAGTAATACACCAAGATTTTGACTAGTTTATGAAGGACTAATATTAATATGAAGGTTTGGTACCATGCAAGCCATAAATTTAGGGACAACTAACGAAACTATTCAAAACTAAAATTGACAATTGAATATAATTACATAAGCTAGCAAAGTACATAATAAACATGTTTTTAATAGTAAATATAGTTAGAATCAGACCCCGATAGGCTTATGGTGGATAAAGTATCTCTCATACAGGGTACATTCCAACTCAAGTCATGTGAAAATTGCATCATCTGTTGTCCTTTTGGTAATTATTGGTTGTTGAGGGTCTAAGGTTAACTGTAGTTCAAATTTTTTACGTGAACATTTTTTGAAAGAAGTTCCCAAAAAGTTTCAAGCTAAAGTTTTGCATTGGATCATAATAGACAGCCTTCAAGAGACTGGAGTTTGAGCTGGTGTGACAGGTTGAGGCAAACCCTACTGATGCCTGTACAAACCTCTGCCTGCACATACATCTTTGATGGTGTTTCACTGTTTGTTAACAGAACTGACTATCAAATGAGTAAAACAGGAAAATATACAAAACATACCATATAGGTTGAAGCAACTTCTCTCAAATTAAATTTCAAACAATAAACAAATTCATAACTGAAGTCCCCCAAATAGATAGATGAATCACAAAATATACCAATGCTTTTTAATGTGAGTTTTTGAAATTTAAAAATTGTATACAGCTCACTACATTCCAGGTATCTCAACAAAAATTGAACTTTCCTGCCTCAAAGAAACACCAAAAAAATAAATAAATACAGAAATACCTTTTTGGCCATCATAGGGGGCTAACCAAAACCTTTTACCACCGACACTTTGTGAAACGCATAGTACACCTTTACAGTGGTTAATGCTAGGGTTCCCAATCTGGGGTGCCCACACCCCAGGGAATGCAAGATGGCATTTAAGTGTGTGTGACAAAGAGGAAGGCTGTGTCGTGATTCGCCAAAATTGAGCGAAGTGCGCTCTCTGACTTTATCATGGTGTCACTTGATGTCTTGCAGTGCTCCTGTTTTATGATATGAAAAGAATCAAACACTGCACATGCAATTATCACCTGTGAATTAGATGCAGAAATGCACACTTTCGTGGGTTCCTTGTGTGGGTGATGTCATAAAGGCGAATAACTTTTTTTTTAAGAGAATGGAATAAATTGGCCCTAGTGTGTGCTTGGTGTGTGGGTGTGTTTGTGTGTGTCCTGCGGTGGGTTGGCACCCTGCCCAGGATTGTTTCCTGCCTTGTGCCCTGTGTTGGCTGGGATTGGCTCCAGCAGACCCCCGTGACCCTGTGTTCGGATTCAGCGGGTTGGAAAATGGATGGATGGATGAATTTGGACCTTGCAATGATCATAGAGAAGTGCAAGGTCTGGTACTGATTTCTGTGCAAGCCTTGATTGTGAAATATCATTGATTTTGAGGTTTGATTGACATTTTTGCCAGGGAAAGGACGAGGGGGATTGAACTATAGGCAGCACTTGCTGCTTATACTCAGCCCATCTCTCCTGCTGGTGGTCCTAGCAATTGCACAGTAATCTTAACTGTGCAGCGTATCTGTTTTTGAATTGCAGTACAGGAGTTATCAGGGGACAAAGCTCATCTAGACCATTACACTTTGCTTCATGGGGGTGTCCAATCTCTCAAACACCTCAATGTGTTATTTCCTTATGGTGTTTGATGTTTCATGGGATACTGTAACTCCAGAATGACCAATTTAAAAGATTATTGAGATTTACAAAGGTAAATTTCTGAATTTATATTTTAATTTTATCCATTGAATTAAAGGCTTATTTTTTTTTAAGTTCAATTTGTTCACCCGGGATGGCGCAGTGGTAGCAATGCTGCCTTGCAGTTAGGAGACCAAGATTCACATCTCAGGTCCTCCCTGCATGTTCTCCATGTGTCTGCGTGAGTTTTCTCTGGCTGATACAGTTTCCTCCCACAGTCCAAGGACATACAGGTTAGGTGGATTGGCGATTCTAAATTGGCGTTAGTGTGTTGTTGGGGTGGGTGTGTGTGTGTGTTTTCAACCTGCAATGGACTAGTGCCCGTTCCAGGGTTTGTTCCTGCCTTTGCTAGCTAGGATAGGCTCTAGCACTCCCCACGACTCTGTTCAGGATGAAGTGGGTTAGAAAATGACTGACTGACTGAACTTATTCATCCAAAGTACTTTATGTGGTTCCAAAATTAGAAATTTGACTTTTTTATCTTCAAATGTGATATTACTTTTGTAAGGGTTGCAAACATAAATCAAACATTTTCTAAAAGTGTGAGAAATAGAACAGGTTGGAAAACACTGGGTTAACGCAATGCTTCGCAGTTCAAAGGAGTGGCAGGTGATTGTCTATGTGCTTATATTTTTAATGTCTAATGGTTTTTGGAGGTCTGGCTGTCTGAGATCCTATAATTGAAAAATTAGGTTTAGAAAAAGAAAAGGATGTATTGGATATCTGTTGAATGTTGCTTCTAATTCAGCTAATTGGGGAATTAAAATTGACCTGATAGGCCTGAATGTGTGCATACAGGCTTCTTGTGATCAGCTGAATCCAGTCCAAGTTCATTATCTTGTGCCTGACACTTCAGGGAAAAGCTTTGAGTACCCAGAAGCCTGTAATGCAAAAAGAGGCTTCAGGAAATTAATGGATGTACAGTATGTGTATGTATTGTTGTTGAATAAAGTGAATCTGAAAAATAAATCAACCAGATTCCTCTTTACTGGGAGGCAATTGGAAAAAGCAAGGTGAAAAAAAAAAATCATGAAAATTGTTATGTAAGTTGCTTGGCCAATGTAGGTTGGAACAATTGTTTCTGGACTTTCATTTTCATGCCTATACTCCACAATGTGCACTTTATGCCTTGAGTCACACCAACCCAGAATAAAGTGTAGGAATATTTTTGAGTAGGTACATTTCTGCCAAGTGAGACAGGAATTTGCCATTCATGTATGTGTTTCATTAGGAAACAAATACACATACTGTATACTATAAATAGAATTTCGATAGGAGGCCCACCCTCTTTTGTGTTCCCCAGAAAATATACCCTGTAGCAGTGGCTGCCTTTGTGGTTTCATATATATATTACACTCAGACTTACAAACACTATACAGTATCATTGAATCTCTGTCTTTCTGAGTGTATCTGGTCAGTATTAGTAACTCTCTATGTTTTTTGTCTGAGCACATGAAAGCATCAGTCTCTCACTGCTTTACTTTAAGAATATCAAAGTCCTGCTTACTTCCACCACTACTACTACGTCACACAATTACATTTATTTGCATCTTGAAAAAATAGCATTTTGCATTTTTAATTAAAGGAAACACTTTGTGTGATCAGTATTGTTATCACTCATTAAAGGATAAGTTTGATATTTTTCAAGTCAAAGTTATTTCTTCATAAACATGGTATTTGCCATGCAAATTGTGTTCTAAAGTTAAGGTTTTTTCTATAAAAAAATATTTTGTTTGCACTGGCATTTTACAATGGAGGTACTGAGCAATCTGCTGCACTAAATATTAGCCTTCTACTGTGAGCACACCTACAGTTTAAAACTCATCCATGTAAGTTTTCACTTTTGGGTCCTTCATAAAGTCTTTTTCCTTCCAAGCTTCATAGTTTAATATTGGAAGCACTTCTTGTGTACTTACAAAACAGGATATGACTCAGAAGAAATTATCCTAGCACGGAGAAGGAACAAATTAACCCATGTCAATGCATTGTCATGCACATTAATGGCATAAGATTTTAAGTCAGCCTGTTGTGTCAGATAAAATTCAAACTAACAGCCTAAGGACACATTTATCTTTTGTTTTTAGCTACAATCTGGCACATTAGCTAAAGGTGTCCGCTGATTTTTAAAGACTGGGGCTCTGAATCTATCATTGGAAACGTGAATTTCTTAAAAGTCTGGCTCATTCAGTAAACCATGTGTAGCATACAATATCAGATAATAGGTACAGACACACTAAGGCAGGTCAGAAGAAGGCCAACTTGGTTCTGTCAGATAGATGACATCCACTATTTCAAGAGTTTCAAATGTTGCCATTACAGATGGTAAGTGGTAGATTTAGATTCCATCCATCCATCCATTATCCAACCTGCTATATCCTAACTACAGGGTCACGGGGGTTTGCTGGAGCCAGTCCCAGCCAACACAGGGTGCAAGGCAGGAAACAAACCCTACAGGGTGCATATACACACACATCCACACACTAAGCACACACTAGGGACAATTTAGGATCGCCAGTTCACCTAACCTGCATGTCTTTGGACTGTGGGAGGAAACCCATGCAAACACTGGGAGAACATGCAAACTCCACACAGGGAGGACTCGGGAAGCGAACCCACGTCTCCTAACTGCGAGGTAGCAGCGCTACCCACTGCGCCACCGTGCTGCCCAGATTTAGATTCTCAAACCTTAAAATGCAATATATTTAGGAACTCTTTTATTCCCATTGCTATAAGCATTTTGAAATATAATGGCTACAGGGACCTTCATAAACTCTGTTATTACTGTTAGAGTTCAATTTTCTTACCAGGAAGAATTCTGATTGTAGAAAAGAAAGTAATATCGTGTCTCTTGGCTTATTTATTGTATCTGTAAAATAATGTTTTATATTTATATGTTACTGCAAGAAAATCATTTTTTTTTTGCAATGTAGTAAAGTATACCTAAACCTGAGAAGCAGGGAAATAAAGGCTGGAGGCAGGAGAGCAGGAAAACATTAAAGCATATGGGTAACATGGGGCAGTGGCATACATGGATAATTTGCTTAGATTTTGAATGGAGTGAACTCAGCACTCTGACAATTTCAGTTTTTACTTGCCTTGCCCCTATTGCAGAAGTCAAGTAAAAAAAATAGCAAACCCATATAAAATGGAAATAGCTATGGTAGATGAAGAAGAACGAAAATAGCATCCTAGTCAGATTAAATTCTTACTTTATTGCTGAAGCTATAAGGATGGGTGTAGACTTCCTGCAACTTTCTCTTGAAGTAACCAAATTTAAGAAATGGATTGCACGATTGATTTTTTAATATACAATTTAACTGAAATGTATGTATCATTTTATTATTCTGAATATGCTAATGTCCAAGTTAATGACCAATAAGCAGTAGATTTTATATTTTTTCAGAATTATCTTTAGTTTAAAAAAAACACAGTCTAACATAATTTACTTAACAAATTACATCCTATGGCAAAAAACACATATGCACAAATATATAGAAATGTAGTGCTCCCTCATATTTAAATACACAGTAAGTAGTTAAACTAGAAGAACATAGGGACACAGTTGGAAACTTGTCAATGGCAGATTTTGTATAGATGTTAAAAGATTTTTCTTCAGGCAAACAACCATAGACTTATGGAGTAATTTACCTAGTAGTGTGGTCAGGAGTATATCTTTAGGAAGCTTCAAATCTCACCTAGACGTTACTTTAGACAGTCTAGGTGAATAGGATGGATAATAAGGACGAATGGCATGTTTTTGTCACAGTTGTTCTAATGTTATAATAACTACTAAGTTACAATTTCCTCTTGAGTCTCTCTTTTATTTTGTGGACTGTAAAATAAACAAACCTATCTCCCATTTTCTCACACTGTGCCTGTCCTTTCCTTCTACTCATCCAATCAAACACCAGTATTACTCCTAGGAAGGCTTTTAAAGTGTGCCAATGGACTGGCACAGAGGAAATGGATTTTCCTACATGGAACAACTGAAAACCTGATTCACCTGCATGATTTCAGTCTTGTAGTGGGCCATAGGGTTTTATGATGGCTCTTGCTGTAAAACATGCAAATACAAATCATTTCCTTAGTGATTGACTGCAACAGGACTTTATCAATCACTTTTCAGCAAATGCACTTTATGTTTTAAATTAAACCTTATATATGTTGGAAATATCAAAAAATGCCATGTGCAAATTGATATTTTTGGAAGTACTGTTTGTGTCAAATAATGTAGGGGACATACGAATGAGATTAACAGAGTAAGCAATGTTGGGAAATCTCACATTGTGATACATAATACAAGTGATACATAATGTACATACAATAATTATGCATACCGTGGCTATCAGATGGCACTCTTAACATTAATGGAGATGGAGGCAACCTAGTCTGTTTCAAGTGCTGGCACTTATAAAAAATATATGCAAAAAAATCAGTCTGCTTATGTTTATGTGGTGCTCTCATCAACACAGCTTCAGGCAGTGCAAGGGTATTTCAGTATTAACACAGCAATAAATGCCTTAGACTTTATTGCTTGTTTTGTGGAGCGCAAAGGTTATAGAATATCTCATTAGGCCAGAGTGTAACTTCATGTAGGCTGAACAGAAAGGTTTCTGATTAAATCATCTTAGGGATGCACACAAGTGAATACATTTTTTGAGGTATTAGTTAATGGAGAGCAGCACGGTGAACTGATGCCTCACCATAAGGATACTAAAATTTGTGTCCCAGGTTCTCCCTGCATGGAGATTGCATGTTCTCCCTGTGTTTGTGTGAGTTTCCTCTGAGTGCTCCGGTTTCCACGCACAGTCCAAAGACATGCGGGTTTGGTGGATTAGTGACTCTAAATTGGCCTAAGTGTGTGTGCGATGTGTGTGTGAGTGCCTGTGTGACTCCTCACCCTGTCCAGGTGATTGTTCCTGCATTGCACCCTTTGCTTACTGGGATAGGCTCCAGCCCCACGAGACCCAGCTCAGGATTAAGTGACCTTGGCAAAGATATGATTTTTTGAATGTATTTTATTTCTTTGCTATTGCCATGTTCATAGTTGTGTTGTAAAAGTGCTGTGATGCTGGTTACAATCAATAAACCAATTTTATTATCTCTCAGGGGAAATTTACATAAACTTTGTGCCCATAAAACAGAGGCACAGTTGCTATTCAAAGGCTACATTTCAAAGTAAAAATGAATTAACAGTCAATTGGGGAATATTAGCGTCAGCAAAATACAAGCTTCTGACCATCTTTTGATAATTATTTAGGTCATTTAAAAGAGACCTTATGCTCTTGGTGGAAACCATTCCAAAGCATTACACATTACATGTTTTTAAATAACATATTTTAATTGATATATATTTTGTGGGTGTAACTGGCTGGCAAGAGTTTGCAAGGGCAATAGCAACACCAGATTGGCAAGCTTCCAAAAAAGGGTGACAGCCTCAATGGCAGCAGGAGGTGCCATGTGTATGCCAGCATGTGAGTACTGGATCTGCAAGGGGTTGGTATGCACTGTGTACTGTAGGCAACAGAAGAGCAAAAAGCAAGGGGTACCAGCACAATGAAAAGGCAGTTGTAAGATTGCCATGGTGAAGTGACCCTGCTGTTGGTGAGGGCATCAGAACCTCATCTTACAGAAATATTAAGGCTAGTGGGGGAATGCCAGAGATAGCGCAGTCACAGAAAAGAATGCAGATTATGTTAGGTTACTTATTCTTTATTATCCAGTTGGAAATTAATTTGCAACAGGAAAATACAAAAAGCAGAGGGCACTGTTACACAGACACAACAAAATAAGCCAAGACTGCTCTAGACCAGGAGTTGCACACCACACAGCCATTTTATTCACCTTGTCATGTCACCCGAGGTCATGAGGTTTAAGAAAGTGTGTCCAGTGGGAAGAAGGACTTGTCCCTACACCAGGCTATCACAATCTACAGAATACAATCACAAAATTAGTTATCTGCAAACACTGCATCAGCCAACGCTGTTTTAATGATATAAGCAAACCATAAATTCTTCATATCAACTGGTGAGTTGGAAGAGCAAAAGGTCTTACCAGTTTGTAACGCTGGGCACTGGGGCTCCTCACCCCCTCCAAATATTTTAAAAACTCTGCTTAAATTAATTAGGTAATGCAAAATAATCATAAAATAAATTTGTTTATTTGCCCAAGATCAGCACATGTCAACATCCATTTAAAATTGGTTCTAACTTGTATTTGTTTAATTTCTGTGTGAATACCTATATTTCTTGAGTGAAGGGTGCTGGCCAAATGAGTGTGTATGTAAGTTCTTGATCTTCTAACAAGTAGGTGACCTGAGGCTGCCCTTTAATTAGTTGCTTCCAGATTTTTCCAGGGACACAGCTCTCTGTGTTCCAGACACTGTCACATTTATTGGCAGTGAATTAGTATTGTTTTGTTTGTTTGCTTTTTTTAATCTAATGTAATTGGACAATTGTCAACACAAGTTGATGATTTCAAGTTCATATCAGTGGTTCATATTAAACACCTGCCATTAACGTAACTACAGATGAGCTAGTGCGACTTTACAGAGATGAGAACTTCAGAAATCAAAGAAAATTGGTTTTTTCTTTAATGAAACACCTTTTCATAAATCGTTCACTTGAAGAAAAAACATAGATAAAAGAGCTGGGACTGGACCCATGTGACTTAAGAATTCAGCAGAATCAAGTGATCGAGGACAAGCTTACAAACATTCATTTCCACTCTTGTTATAAGAAACAAGAGTTGGCTAACTGGATGTGGTATAAGTAATGCCTTTTTTTGCTTTCCCTGTTTGCTGTTCAAAAGTGTCGAAGCGTTGTGGACAGCGACAGGGGTAAGAGACCTAAAACATCTTTCTGAAAAATGCAAGCAGCATGAAAGTAGCCACAGTCATCTAGAGCAGTGTTTTTCAACCAGTATGCCGTAGCACAGTGGTGCACTGTGAAAACTACCCAGGTGTGTCATGGAAATAATAATGTAGCACACTTGGGTCTGAACCTAAAAGGGACAAGCTCGAGACCTGTCTGCGGAGGACAGGGCTACCTGGAGATGCTGGCAAAAAAGCAGCTCCATGTTGCAAACACAGCAATTCAGATGCATCTCCAAGCTGCTAGAGTCCATTTGCCCTGGGTGTGTGGTCGCCAATGAACCTCACAGTGCTGGTGGATAGTGGGCATACGAGTTGGGTCTGAGGAAGAAAGGGGCATGCAAAGGTGTGAAGCAGTTTGCAGAGGCCATCAAAGTGCTCACTAAGTGTTGTGTTTGCAAACTCTGATCTCAGAGATGCTTTTTTAGCGGTTTCTCCGGTAGTCCCACCCTTTTGGGCAGTCGAGCAAGTGTATGAGATATACTGTATATGTGCTTGTAGTTCGTAAAATAGTGATGTACCTTGGAATGTTTTGGGTTACAAAAAGTGTACCACCAAAGAGAAAATGTTGGGAAACATTGATCTAGACAATAGCCTGAGCCTGCATTTTTTGTCGGGATTAGTGAAATGTTTCACTTTAGTCAGCAAGTTATTCACTAATTTTCAGGCCTGAAGGAAAGAAGGGCAAATTTTACATATGTTCAAGGAAATATAGGTATACTGACCATAAAGACAAAATAAGATTTAGGTTGGACATGTCCTGTGGGTGTAGTACAAGAGAGGTTGGGGGGCAAGTTATGTTTTAAGATGAGGTATATGGATCTTACAATGTGACTCTGTGCCCGGGTCGGGTAAGCCTAGAAAACCTGCAAAAGACTCAGCAGACTAGAAACAAATGTAGAATCGGGTGGGAATGACTTTGTGGGTGTGCTAAATGATAAACTGGGATGCAAGACATGAGAAAGATCAGAGGACTAGTGATTATATGATGTGGATTTAAGGAATACAGTGGAAATGGCCCAGGGCTGGGCACTCTATTAGCAGAGACAGAATAAGATTTTGATTGGACTTATGCTATGGATGTGTTATAGGCCAGACAGAAGTCCATGTTATTGGAGGATTACGGAGGTGGGGGTGCAGTCATTATGATGTGAGTTTTGGCAGAATGGGGAACTGGGCAAGATGGCAGAGGATTTGGCAATTTAGAGACAGGTATAGTATAAAATTTGGGTGGCAGATGCGCCTGTTCCTTCCCATATCTATAGGGCAAGTTATGGGAAGAATATGGGGACAGTGGATGTCACGGACTGAAGTTTTCAAGCACAGTAGAAATGGGAAACTTAACATCAAATTGGGAAGCACGGTGGAAAGGTTATAATACATTTTAGCCTGGATTTGTTGTATGGGTTTGGTACTAGACAGGCCAAGATGTGAATTGGCATTATGATGAGGACCACAAGAGCATGTGGAATGACCAGACAGATAGATATGAAAGGCACTATATAACAGATAGATAGATGTGAAAGGCGCTATATAACAGATAAGTGCTGCTGCAGTTTTTCCCCCAAAAAACTGTGCCTTGTCCAAATTTTTTTCACCAGCCGCCTCTGGTCTAGATATAGTTTCGTGAGGGAACAAGAACAAAGATAATTCAGACTTCTTCACAGCTTCAGAGTCTGTGATGCAAATCCCTAATGCCCACCTATTTCTTCAATGGATGCCCTAGTTTACCTCCCATGTCGTAAAATTTTGCAGATTAGCTTGATTTCTGACTTTACACTAACCCAGTGACAGTGAGTGTAGAATGAGTGTGATTGTGCCCTTTGATAGACTAACACAACATCTATCTAGATGAATCATGACCCCCTGTGAGGCTGTACTGGAGTAATAGAGTACAAACTAATGATTAATTTAAAAATTAATAACAAAAAAATACAATCCCAATTGGCTGTTTTATTTATATGTTAACAGCTAAGACAATGCACCTTCCTGACAAGAAGGATTTAGTGCAACCTAAAATGTGTTTGAATTTAAAGCACAAGCATCATTTACATTCACTCATTAAAGTATTCTACATAGTCTGCTGAAAAAGGCTTTTCATTAGGAAACCTGCATAAGCATCAGTACTTCAGGGATTAGCGCAGAGACTATTGCAACTCATACTGCACTCTGCTAAATTAAAACCACTTAGCAGCCCTTAGGAGTTCTGTGAAACACTCATTAGTTGAGCAAAGGAAAAAGAGTATAGCTTCAAGAAACCTGGCCTCCGCCATAATAAGCAAATAATTGGCACCATTAAATCTTGTTTGTGTGCCACTTCATTAACATAATGGTAATCTTGAAATTAGTCAGAATGTTATTTGATTGTTCCCAGAAGATAATGTGATCTGCAAGCTCAGGTATCATAAGAGATACAGTTTGCTCTCTTGCTGCTTGAATTTATTATTTTTTATTTTTCCTGTTTCCTCTCGGTCACCCTTTTGATGATTAAAGCATTGTGTTTTGATCCAACAAAAGGGGATTTTTTAATGTAGATGTACAGTTCATCCAGAAAGTATTCACAGCGCATCACTTTTTCCACATTTTGTTATGTTACAGCCTTATTCCACAATGGATTAAATTCATTTTTTCCCTCAGAATTCTACACACAACACCCCATAATGACAATGTGAAAAAAGTTTACTTGAGGTTTTTGCAAATTTATTAAAAATAAAAAAACTGAGAAATCACATGTACATAAGTATTCACAGCCTTTGCTCAATACTTTGTCGATGCACCTTTGGCAGCAATTACAGCCTCAAGTCTTTTTGAATATGATGCCACAAGCTTGGCACACCTATCCTTGGCCAGTTTCGCCCATTCCTCTTTGCAGCTCCTCTCAAGCTCCATCAGGTTGGATGGGAAGAGAGTCCTTCAGGTGCCTTTTGGCAAACTCCAGGCGGGCTACCATGTGCCTTTTACTAAGGAGTGGCTTCCGTCTGGCCACTCCATCATACAGGCCTGATTGGTGGATTGCTGCAGAGATGGTTGTCCTTCTGGAAGGTTCTCCTCTCTCCACAGAGGACCTCTGGAGCTCTGACAGAGTGACCATCGGGTTCTTGGTCACCTCCCTGACTAAGGCCCTTCTCCCCCGATCGCTCAATTTAGATGGCCGGCCAGCTCTAGGAAGAGTCCTGGTGGTTTCAAACTTCTTCCACTTACAGATGATGGAGGCCACTGTGCTCATTTGGACCTTCAAAGCAGCAGAAATTTTTCTGTAACCTTCCCCAGATTTGTGCCTCGAGACAATCCTGCCTCGGAGGTCTACAGACAATTCCTTTGACTTCATGCTTGGTTCGTGCTCTGACATGAACTGTCAACTGTGGGACCTTATATAGACAGGTGTGTGCCTTTCCAAATCATGTCCAATGAACTGAATTTACCACAGGTGGACTCCAATTAAGCTGCAGAAACATCTCAAGGATGATCAGGGGAAACAGGATGCACCTGAGCTCAATTTTGAGCTTCATGGCAAAGGCTGTGAATACTTATGTACATGTGCTTTCTCAATTTTTTTATTTTTAATAAATTTGCAAAAACCTCAAGTAAACTTATTTCACGTTGTCATTATGGGGTGTTGTGTGTAGAATTCTGAGGAAAAAAATGAACTTAATCCATCTTGGAATAAGCCTGTAACATAACAAAATGTGGAAAAAGTGATGCGCTGTGAATACTTTCAGGATGCACTGTATGTACCTTTCCATGTACAACAGTAATTCAGCCTAGTAAATAGCACATATGAATGTGGCAGGATGCTGAAAAAATAATAAACCTATAATAACCTATAAAAAATTCTTTATGGGCAGAGCCTGCAATAGAAGGCAGCATTTTTATGGCATGGCCAAGCATCATAAACATTGTGTAGCTGTCATGTAAAGTTAAAAAACATGTAAAGGAAGTAGAAAGGGAAAAAAATAAAAAAAGATATTTAAAGTGAAAATTTTATCAGTATTCCATGACTAAGTATTTATATTAGTGTCAGCAGTCTTCAGTGTTAACTATGCAAATGGAAGAAATGGAATTAAAATATTAAACATGCAAAACTATCAACTGTAGAGTGAACATAGCAGGCAGTATGCAAGCACAAGCTGTGAAATTATAGGGGGATCTGGGGTCACCAAATTAACCTTGGTGCATCTGCTGAAACCCTGGCAAAAAATGTGGTGTTCCTGGAAATGAATGGTAAGAACACATTTATTATAATTTTGTTTTGTTCTTAATTATTCATAGCCTTCCCTTAAAAATGTTCTGCTCTTTATTCGTCCCTTATGAGAGTCTGAAATATGAGGACTGCAAATATTGTTTTTATTTTATATAACAAAATTATTTAACATCGTTAAAAAAACATTTTTACTCCATTCGGTTTAGTTTTGGTTCAGTTCAGCCACTATTTTTTGAGCCCATCATCAAGACATGGCTTCCTGGTTGCTGGGGTCGTGGCCTCAGAGGTTGTGACCTGCCTTTAATTACTGACCGGTTAAATGGTCAACACTGGTGTCTATTTTCTATCCGATTTTGCCCATAATTTCCTACAAGACTAGTGTGATTCTTTATTTTCTTTCTCTTGGGCATACAGGTTTTTGGCAGTGTTTTGATAACGATTTTTTAGTTTTTATTTTTTGCCTTGTTGAAGGTGTGAATTCACCATTTGGTTTCAATCTCTGTGTTTATCCTTGACTACGTCAAATTACTAGCTCTTCATTTGAGTCAGCGTACCATTAGTGTATTATAAACCACACTAGATGCTGGCGAGATGCTTGGGGAGCAACAACTCACCAACAAGGAAGGGAAGCACATTGATGTAATCAGGAGAATTTTAGAAAGAAGTTGGAGGCTATCGTAAGAAACAAATTAATAGGAACCCCAAGGAAATACTAGTGCTTGACTTGGTTTTAGTGATGCTGAAGAGAATGACTGCAATTGTTGACCACGTGTTACCACCCATGTTCAAGTTGAGAACAGCATTAGAGTAGTACTATTTGTACTTTCTTATTTTTTTTACCTTGGTTCATAACAATGGGAAAGCAAAGGTATCGGTCTTGTTATGAGGTGAGAGTACAGTTTTGCTATAAACTGTTGTTCATTAAACAAACTTTTTGTTACAGTAAAGCAAGGAATATGCAGAGGCGATGGGAGGAGGACTTGATCAGCAGGCACTTTAAAGGGAGTCAGCATTCAGAGAGGAGAGGTTGGAGAGGTGCAGCAGCAGTCTGTCACACAGCATATTAAGTGCTTCTGTGTCACAAGAGGCAACAATTGTATGTGATGCTGCTCAGAAGTACAAGGTAGCATAGCATTTGTTTGTAGATTGCATGTTCATGATGGGATTTGTCTACTAAAGATAGACATATCCTAAATGATTGCATTCTCTATATCAGATTTATTGCATACATTCCATAATACCACAGTAAGATTTCAGTGTTTAGTCAACACTGGAACAATAACAGGACCCATGACTAGCAGAGAGTCTTTTTTATACTGGAAAAGCAAATACAGCCAACAGAAAATAGAAAGGAAGAAACAATACAAAATTGCATACTTAAACACTTAGCTAGGGCTCCGATGTTAATTACCCCCAATTACAAGGCAACCAGCTATACCTGGCTGCTAGAGCTGGAACAAAGAACCTTAGATGTTCCCCTAAATTAACCATTAACTCGCCTTAATTAAGCAGCACTACTAACAAATGAAAACGACTGCAAACAAACCTAACCCACCCACCTATCCACTCTGTCCTGTCCGTACCTGATGAACTTCTTTCTTCTGTCCCCTCATGGATTAAGTGTTATGAATTTGAATGCCTGGTCATTGTCTGTGCAGAATTTGCATTCTCTCCATATGTTTATGACTTTTCCTATGGGAACTCTGGTTTTCTTTCCTCCTTCGCAGAGACTTGTAGGTTAGGCTAATTGACAATTCCAAACTGGCCTTTACTGGGTGTGTGTTACAGTTGGCTCTATAATTGAGAGGGCTTTTATTTTACTGCCTTGTGCCCAGTGATGCCTGCCTGTAAATCCTGCTCTCTTAGACTTAAGAATTAAGAATTGTCGTTTTTTTAACACAGTGTTGAACTTTGCACAGATATAAAATATACTCATTGTGCCAAAACAATGTTAAAATCTTTCAGTACTGAAAAGTAACGTGTTTATTTGCATAAAAAATTCTGTACAGCAATATATAGAATGTGTCATAATTCCTACAATATAATTACTTTTCTGTATTCATAAGACCATGTCAAAAATTGACATTTATTATGTTTATTGTGAAGTGACCACTAAGTTAAACTCCCCTGTGCAGTGCTTTTTTTCTGCCTTGTGCCTTCTGCTCAGTGCTGATGGAATAAGTTTGGACCACTGCACTATTGAATTGGATTAAGCAAGATTGAGACTGTTGTGCAATTTTGTTTTCTTGCTAAAGGAATTTGTAGTATAAATAGTATTAGTACAAAATGCTATATATCCATTCTAACAAATTTCAGAAAAAATGTTCCTTTTTCTTGGGGCCAAATCTAATGAGGAACACTGACAGTATAAATTTGTACAAGTTTTCCTTACTGCAAAATTAACTTTTCAAAATGAAATCTAAATTATACAACTTATGAGAAAATGTTGATTTTTAAAAAAATTTTTGTCAAAATGCAAAATATCTATTATTACTTTTAGTCACAAAATTCTACATATCCTTATAAAGTTATGAACACAAATAATATATTAAAAATTAAAGAAATTAAATAAATGTAATCACAAATTAGAAAATGTACAACATTCAAGTGTATTCAGCAGCTAACTTAATGGATTTGAAGGTTGGAGTGTTTTTAACTGTATTTCACAATGTCCTGTAGTTAAAAACACACCCTGTGGTGGCTCAATGGCTTTCATACACAGAAAATTTCAATTCAAGCCATGTAACAATGGTATTGAATAACGCGTGTTAGTGCGGGAGGGTCTGTGACTAACTTTTGTTCAATTTTTGAAAATATACACAACAATTAACAAAAGAAAAAACATAATACAAAATGACCAAAACTAGCATAAAATCACAATCAGTATTATTCTACTACAGAAGAAATGTAACTGAATTAAGAAGTTCCCATCCATCCATCCATTCATTATCCAACCTGCTATATCCTAACTACAGGGTTACAGGGGTCTGCTGGAGCCAAACCCAGGGTGCAAGGCAGGAAACAAACCCAGGGCAGAGCGCTAGATCACCACAGGGCACACACACACACACACCCACCCACACACCTAGGGACAATTTAGGATCGCCAATCCACCTAACCTGCATGTCTTTGGACTGTGGGAGGAAACCGGAGCACCCGGAGGAAACCCACTCAGACATGGGGAGAACATGCAAACTCCACGCAGGGAGGACCCGGGAAGTGAACCCAGGTCTCCTAACTGTGAGGCAGCAGCGCTACCCGCTGTGCCACCGTGCCACCCTATAAATAACTACAAACCTGGAAATAAACTGATTTATTGTGTAATGGGAATATCCAAGGTGACAAATATCTTTAAAGATGTTAATTCTAGTCTGAAGATAGGCGGAAGCAAAAGCAACTCTTCAGGAACTGATAAACCATAATAACCCCAGCTCAGTCTGTTTTGTATGTTATAGCACTAAATAACTTTTTAAGCATGCGTAAACTGCCCTATCCTTGCTATTTGCAGCACGTTCAGCCTCTTTATGCACCACAGAAACTGTACATATGCCCTTCTGCCCTCAGGTCAACTGCAGTTCCCTTTCTAAGCCCTGTTACTTTCAGGAGCTGCAACTCTGCTGTGTAGCTAATAAGTTCAAACAACATTTAGCTGCAGTTTGATAACATTGTTTCTTTACAATACAAATCTGCAGATAATATTAGTTCAATCAGTTCAGTTGTATATATGCTTACATAATTGCTTTCCTCTTTGATTCACTTCCTTACACCTCCTTGTGCCTAAGGATACACTTTCTCCTGACTTTATACAAAACAATCCAATCACCTCATGACACCACCCAACCCTGATCATCATCCACGTAATAAAGTCCAAAGCAGAGTCCTGCCAAAAACATTGTACCTGTCCATTTATTTGTTATAACAGCTTTTTAGTTATTTACTTGTTAAGACAGTCTTGGTTCTCAAAAAGTGAAAACTGGCTTTGCTTAAAGTTTCCAGAATGGTGTTTTTGTATATACACAAAGTCTATTTGCTTTCCTACTAAATTATCTCTTAAGAGTTGTGCTAATTAACTCTAGCTATCAAAGTCTAATACCTTCAATGTGGGTGGTAAATTGCATGATTACGATTTTAAATTCATTTAATTATCACCTCATCTAAAACAATGAAATACTAATCTATATGGGGGTGAACAAAACAGGCTGCTTTGGAGCTGCTACTGTATCTCAGTTTGCACAGCAAAGGCAAATAAAAGCAGACAGCATGCTCCATGGTGCAGTGAATTAATGAAAATGCATGACAACCTTTCATTTATGCAGCTATACAGTAAAGCAAATAGCCTTTGATAATAAGTATTCATTTGCATCTACAGTATCTCTTATTCTTACTCTGCACTCCCTGCCCTCTGCAAAAATCACATTCTCTTCATTTCTTTGGGGAACACATTTCTGTGTCTGCTTCTTTCCCACTGGACTCTAAATCCATTTATCCTTTATAATCTTGACAAAATTAAAAAATATGCTCAGTGAACTGTCCTGATTTTTTAAGAACCCAGCCTACTACAAGACGATGGACACCAAGTGATGGGCTTTCATATTAGTGATAGTTACTTTAGGGAATAACTAATTAGAATGCAAAGCAAAGGAACATGCTTAGCACTTTATATTAACAGTCTATGGAGTAATAAACCTAATAATTACAAGGCAGTGCTTCATGATTACCCCATTCCATCCAGAACTGATTCCTCTGTTGCGTCCAGTACTGCCAAGCCAGATCCCTGCAACTTAGAAAGGAATAAGTGGGTTAAGAAATGATGGATGGATTTCATTATTAGATACACTAAATGTGCAAATCATTTTGCATATGGCTGACTGCAAGATTACTGCTGAAGATATTATCTTTATACCTAATTGTCCAACTAGAGGTTTAAGTACTGTGTCACATTGTATATTGTTACAATTTAAGTATACTGAGAATTACCAATTAACATTCTCATATTTCCATCAAGGGCGGCACGGTGGCGCAGTGGGTAGCGCTGCTGCCTCGCAGTTGGGAGATCTGGGGACCTGGGTTCGATTCCCGGGTCCTCCCTGCGTGGAGTTTGCATGTTCTCCCCGTGTCTGCGTGGGTTTCCTCCGGGCGCTCCGGTTTCCTCCCACAGTCCAAAGACATGCAGGTTAGGTGGATTGGCGATTCTAAATTGGCCCTAGTGTGTGCTTGGTGTGTGGGTGTGTTTGTGTGTGTCCTGCGGTGGGGTTGGCACCCTGCCCAGGATTGTTTCCTGCCTTGTGCCCTGTGTTGGCTGGGATTGGCTCCAGCAGACCCCCGTGACCCTGTGTTCGGATTCAGCGGGTTGGATAATGGATGGATGGATATTTCCATCAAAGTTGCAGTACATCTCCAGAAGACTAAGTTTGAATTCTTGCCCACTCGCTGTCTTTGTGGAGTTTTCATGTTCTCTCTTTGTCTAAATGGGTTTTTCTACAATTTTCCTCTCAGATTCCAAAGCTGTGTATGTTGGGTAAAGGGTGCAATTGTTTGAGTGACATGGACAAGGAAACTGTTCCTATACTACTGTTGCTGGTCTAGACATGAGATCAGCATGATCCTGGATAAGTGGGGTAGAACATGAACAGATAATGTGAGTCAAGTTGGAGTTTTTATTTTCTTCTCAGCTGTTCCCAGCAAGCCATTTGAATGTCATTACAAACAATGATACATACTGACACTTTTAGGCAACAAAATATTCAGTATAACTATTTCAAGAAACACTACTGGAGCTTCTTCATTCCTACGGTAATACACCTGCGCAACACCTCCCAATGACTTCTATCTTATCGTTTAGCCAAGTCAGGTGTTTTCTTCTTTTTTGTAATTCTTCTGTGTGTTTGAGGGAGTTGTTGTTGCTGTTATTATATTTCTTGAATTTTCTAAAAAAGCTAAATTTCACCCTTGAGAAAAATAAAGTATTATCCATACATCATCAGAACCTTTCTTAACCTATGGTGGTACCCAATCCTGGCAGCACTGTGCACAAGACAAGCATCTACGCTGGTTCAGAGTTCATTGCATGGTGTACCATTTTACTCCCAGTTTTTCTTTTTTGAACGTTTTTTTGGTTGTCACTGTTAAATATAATCATTCATGATCTTTGTGAGCCTGGCTAATTCCCAGACTGTGTCAAGTACCAATGAAAAGAGGGTATTAGTAAACTGCAAAATGCACTGGTAAGGCCTCATCTAGAATAATGTGGGCAGTTCTGGTCTCAGTAATACAAAAAAGAGTTAAGAGAAGGTTTAGAAAAGAGCACCTAGTCTGATTCCAGGACTACGGCTTATAAGCTTTGAAAAAATATTTGAAGAGCTCAATTGTTATTATAAGCAAATTAGTTTAAGAGGAGACAGGAAATATTCAACACTATAAAGAGAATTGGTATGGCGGACCCCAACTGTTAGATAAAAATCAGTTCTTCAAGTAGTACACAGGATCAAAAGTTGAAACTGGTAAGGTTAAATTTTGCAGAGACATTACAAAGTTTTTTTTTCATTTAGAGGACTTTGGAAACTGTAGGTGAAATAAATCACCAAGTAGTGTGGTGAACAGTGGTACTTAAGGGGCTGTCAAACCTTAACTGGATTTTTTTTTTGCAAGAAGCTGGCAAATAGAAATTGATGAGCTATGTTAGGCAGATTATTTTGAAAATTATTATGTTCTTCATCTTTTCCTAAAGTTACGATGGGATTTTGCACCACTGGCAAAATATAAAACAACAGGGAACTTTTTAGAGCCATAAACAATGAAACAAGTACTTAAAAGAGTAATGGCAAATGCAGTAGCATAGTTTATCCTTTAGCACAGATATACAATATTATTCTGCGTTTTTAATATATGTTATTCTCATGTTTGTTTATTATACTGTAACTAAAGGCACTGAGGTGTATGCACACACCAAAGATACCTCTCTTTTTTAGAGATGACACAGCCTGTTTTGTGCATCATTTTTTGTTTGAAAGAAAGTTTTTTTATTTTTCAGATTACTTCTTCCCTCCTTCATATTTGCTTTTTAAGAATTTGTCTTAATTGAAATAAACTTTACTTGTAATACTTTGTCATGGCAGTTTTGGTGGCACAGTGAGTAGTGCTGTTTCCCCATAGATCCAATGTCCTTGATTCAAACCCATTGCCCAGATATTGTCAGTATGGAGACTGTTGATTGTCACCCATGAGTTGTCCTCTCACATCCCTGAAGATGCTTAATTATTAGTTCCAAATTGTCCAGTGTGTTAGAAGACTCTAACTTGCTCTGGCCTGCATGTTCCCCCGCTGTCTGTATGGGTTACTCAGTTTTTTCATGTCCCCAAAGATTGTGTAGGTTAGGTTTAATTGGAAACTCTAAAGTACACTGTGAAATAAGGTGCTATATAGGCGCCCGACCCGGCACAGCTTCACACTGAGGCATGTGTAAAAGCACAAAGACTTTTTATTTTTCTTCACCTGTGGGGCATGTCTTCCCCGTGAACCCCACAGGCAATACACAGTCCCAAAGCACTTCAAATAAAGCACATCTAATCACCACAAGTACACCCTTCTCCCAGGCAACCTCGTCCTCTTCCTCCCGAGTCTGGCCCTGAGTGATGGCTGCAAGCTCATTTTGTAGCCCTCCCGGCAGTGCTCCAGGTGGTAATTGGCTTAATTAGGCTGCACTTCCAGGTGTAGCTGCCTTCCAGCCCACAGAGGCTCGTTAAGCCATGCAGCTCCTCCGGATGGTGGCCACGGAGCCCAACAGGTCTGAGTCCTGAAGTCCCACCTCAATGTAACCCAGGATAGATGCCACCAAGCGTTCTGGGGGATATAGAGTGCATCCCATGGCTGCTCCCCTGGATCCAGTGTTGAAGGGGAATCCCGGCCAGGCATGGGACCCGGCCGCCCATCACAACCCCCATGTGAGTGGACTGTGCATTTGACAGGTGTCCTGCCCAGGACTGCTTCTTACCTTGAACCCAGTGCTGCCAGGATATGGTTTAAAGAACATTGGATTAAGCAGGTTGAACTAACACTGTCACTTTCCTCATTACTACTAATACAGCTAACATTATACTGTACATATATACTAGCTGTGTAAGCCTGTGCTGTAAAAAGCACGGGGTCCTAGAAACTATTGAAATCGTCAGAAAAAAAATGAAATGTAGAGATGTCAGGTAATTGAAAGGAACTACTCTGGCCATCTGTCTCCTAGGAAGTTTTGTTTTGCCGACATATTCGCCTTCTGTATTAGTGGCTAAGCGAGTGACTCTTTCTCTGGAGGTTTCGTTTTGCTGACGTGCTGGCCTTGGTTGTATATCCTCGGAGGTGGAGCCCTTACCCCGACTCGATCTCTCACTTCTGGGCTGGACAGACAGACATATACACTTCCATGCATAGACGTTTATATATAAGACTAGGGGGCTCCACCCCCTGCTCGCTTCGCTCGCCCACCCCCCGGGTTTGGTTTACCAGATATACAATTTAAAGATTGTACAATTTCATGGGAATTGTTACATATGCATTATTTTCACTTTTACTTTAAAACTTTTGTAAAAACAATACTTGTCCTTTATTTCCGGCCCAAGGCGTGGTTAAATCACTTTCTCGCAGGACGTATAACGCTGCTCGTGTTATGAAGGGGGGTAGGCTGAACACACGCTAAGGAGATGCCATTGGATCATCTGCTGTCTTTCTGCTGCTGGGGAGCTGTATGTTCTGTTTGTTGCACTGCCTGTTGATCATTTTAAAGTCTGTACAGCAGCTGTCCTTTTGCCACTTCGCATCTCTGCCACTCACTTTGTGAAGGGGGGGGGTTTAGAATGGCTGAATGCACGCTGAGGAGAATCGGTCAGTTCATCTGCTGGCTTTCTGCTGCTGGTGAGCTGCATGTTTTGCTTGTCGCTTGTCGTTGTTTTAAGAGCTGGGAGCAAGTTAAAGTGTCTCTCACGTGACTTCAAATTGTCTTCCGAGAAGATCACGTCTCGTCTCCCTAGTCTCCCTCCCAAAGATTTTTTTTTTATAATAGAGAGATATATAATATCCTGTTGGGAAGCCTGGGAGAGCAAGGGACCAAGAAAAGGGCAAGCCATTCCCCGGGACATGAAAGGACAGCCACCCTCGGTTACATCGGGGCCAAGATCATGGGTCTGTAATGCTCAAGCTTGCTGGGTTACGTGGCCACCACTAGGGGGTCCTGGGATAATTCCAGAGCCATGGTCTATAGCACAGAGCTGGATTTAAAACACAGCACTTCCGCCACACCCAGAAGTGCTGCCAGAACTTAACTGAGGAACACCTGGAGTACTTCCGGGATAGGTATAAAAGAGGCCGCCTCACTCCACTCAGAGGGCCTGAGTCAGGAAGCAGAGCTTGCGAGAGAGGAGTGGAGGTGGCAGAAAGGAAAAGAAGGAAAAGAAAAAAGGACTGTGAGCAATATTGTTGCTGGTTAGGGCATTATGTGTCATGCCAAAGACTGTAAAGATAATAAAACGTGTGTATTTCGGGGCATATTCTGAGTCTGTCTGTCTGTGTCCAGGGGCCAAACTTCACTATATATATATATATATATATATATATATATATATATATATATATATATATATATATATATATATATACTGTATATATATTTATATATAATTCCATCCATCCATCCATCCATTATCCAACCCGCTATATCCTAACTACAGAGTCACGAGTGTCTGCTGGAGGCAATCCCAGCCAACACAGGGTGCAAGGCAGGAAACAAACCCTACAGGGCACACACACACCCACACACCCACACACCAAGCACACACTAGGGACAATTTAGGATCGCCAATTCACCTAACCTGCATGTCTTTGGACTGTGGGAGGAAACCCACGCAGACACGGGGAGAACATGCAAACTCCACACAGGGAGGACTCAGGAAGTGAACCCAGGTCTCCTAACTGCTAGGTAGCAGCGCTACCCACTGCCACCCCATATATATAATTATTACATTTTATTTTATTTGATGCATTTATATATTTATTGCATTTTATTTTCATTTCTCTAGTTAGATATTTAGTATTCAGTTTCCTTGTGCCATCTACTGTATAGATGCAAGATTCTGCACTAAATGGACAAGCAACAAATTATTTTTCCATAAGGTATATTGACAATTTATGGAACTAATTTTAAATAATATACAATATGTTTGTGGACTGGTGTCCTGCCCAGGGCTTCCTCCTGCCATAATAGATTCTGGTACCCTGTGACCCTGTAGTTGAAAATCTGGGTTTAGACAACAAAAAGAAAGACAGATGGAGGTTAAATCCATAAGTCAAGTAGAAGAACAAAGAGTATTGTTTCAGATCTTATGAGAAACACAATTTTGGAAACAAAGATTAAAAAACTTAAATTTATTAAATTGTGCAGTTTTGGTCTTTTAATTTTAAGACTACTAGAGAGAGGCCAGATGTGAATGACTTGCATTATGTTAGGACTGTGGAGTACGAGATATGGGGTCAGTCTGAAGAAATTGGCTGTTGAGGTTAAGAACAGACATGACAGAAGTCTTTAAAGCTGTCAAGGGACTTGGAGGAGTAGATGTCAGGTTTTATTTAAAAGTGACACCAGTAAATAGTTACCACATAACATAGTGTAAAGTAGCATACTGCAGACATTCAACTATCAACATAACATATCATACATGTTAGCTGAATAGGAATGAATGAGCTTTATGCTGAATAGGAATGAATGAGCTTTAAATGGTCTTTTCCTGGTAAACCTCTGCCTTACCACAGTTAAGAGTGAGTGTCACATTCTTTAACAGCAATCAATATTATTCTAAACTGCTGTAGAGTCTGTTAAAGAACTGTCACATCTTCATTGTCTCACTGCTATGTTACTCCTTTCATATATTGTCTTCTTCTTGCTGGATTTGTGGCTAACTAGGATTGGCTACATTCAAAGCAAGGGTGACATATAATGGGTTCAAGAATTATTGTCACTCACTGCAATATTAAGACAATCTAAACAAGAACAGGCCATTCAGCCCAACAAAGCTTAGTCTTATCCACTTAAATCTTCTAAAATAACAGCAAGTCAGGTTTTGAAAGATCCTAAAGTCTTACTATCTACCACACTACTAAGTGTCTATGGTTATCTGTGTAAAGAAAATTGTCCTGATGTTTGTGTGAAATTTACTCTTAACTGGTTTCCAACTGTGTCCCTGTGTTCTTGGTGAACTCAATTTAAAGTAACAGTCTTGATCCACTGTACTACACTAATTCCCTTCATAATTTTAAACACTTCAATCATATCTCTTCTTAATGTTCTTTGCTTAAACTGAAAAGTCTCAGCTCTTTTAATTTTTCCTCATAATTTATCCCCTGTAGCCCTGGAATCAGCCTAATCGCTCTTCTCTGAACTTTTTCTGGGGCTGCTATAACCATAACCCTCTGCTTCATTCATGGTAAAGATGATCAAGAAATGATTTAAAACTAACATCACATGAATGACCTACTTATAATGATTACAAAATTCTGGAGTGCATTCTTCCTCATCATTTTTAACATTAAAATAGATATTTTGGTTTGCCCAATCAATGTCTAACATTTCTTATGGCTCCTCTCTCAGTGCTTCCAAGAATACTCATCAGAATCCAAATTCTCACCATGTCACATACAACCAACCTAGTATTGTAGGGCAGCACATCTTTATGCACACAACATTCAAAATATCTGCACGGCAGAAGGCAGTTTTGCAGGGGGAATATATGCAAGCGTCACAAGTGGCTGGGTATCAGAAATATGACAGTTAGTGCCGGGTAAGGAAACAGCCAAAAATATCTGCTATCTGAAGAGCCCATATTACCAACAAGTCTTCAGACCTATTGCTTTCAGTTCCATGAATACCATGAATAAGCATCCTGAGACAGGGATAAGATAGTTTATTTAATCATGTCTTTAGAAATTTCTCCTCATGTGCTGTTTCTGTGACATCATTTGTACAGAATCCTTTGTTTTCACTTGTATTTAATCCATTTTGAAGCTTCAAATTATGTTAAAGACCTTTATCCTATCTATGCACCACATGTAGTTAATGTCCAGGGGAATACTATATATATATACACTGACATGTGCAACTGCCATTGCTTCAGTAAGTAAAAATGCCCTGTAATGTCATTAAAATAACATTTTCAAGCCCTCTTAATCCATTTTTTATGTTTTACTTTTTTTTACCATGTTTTGTGTTATGCTGTCAGAATGTTTTGTGTCTCCTGCCCTCCCAGTGTTGATGCAGGTTTTTTCCCCAGAGTATTTCTCTTTTCCTCTCTAATCCTAAAAATATACAAATTAAGTTAACTGACCACACTTAACTAGTCCAGAGTATGGTGTGTGTCTGAGTCTGCACCACGATGGGATAGAATCCGGGTCTCAGCAACCCTAAACTGAACATCTTTGAGTGAACCAATAAATGCTAAAAGTGAAACGAGGCAACATGTTATAAAGAAAACACCTCCTCTGAAATCTGAACTGCGTAAGTAGAAAATTCTAACCCTCAAATAGTAAATATTTACTATTAATAACAAAACTATGCATTAAAATTAGCAGTAATTTCAAAGACTTACCTGTATTTTCTGTAAAAAAGCTTCTCCAGGATTAATAATGTGCAACTTTCCTAATACAAGTAAATTGAAAGAAGTGCTGGCCAGTTATGTTTCAAAGAAGAAGGAGCTTTTTACCTGTGAATAGCTAACATATTGTGTTCATTGGTGTGATGTGGACTGGACTTCGTATTACTTAAATCTGTTTCCATTTAGATCTTTCTAAGAATTTGGTGTAACTTTCTTAATTTCTTACTTCTTACCATTTCTTAAAAAACATTGCACTCCTACACAATGATGTGAAGGAGAAGCATACATGGAATTGTGGTGTGCTGCCAATTATCTGCATTACACAGCTGCAGAAAAGAACACAGGTAAACACAGAAATGTAAATGAGGCTTTTGGGAGCAATGTTCATTGTTTTCCACATCCCATCTGCTCAAATTGAAGCAAATATATTTGATATAATAAAAATTTTGCAGAAACCTCTGAGGGTGTATTTGTCTGTAAAAAAAATGATTTGCTTGTATATAAACTGTGTACAGTTCTCATCTGCTAATAAAAGTGGATTAAGACGCCATCTGCGAGATGATTATGTGGGGCATAGTGATTTTAGCTCCAAAATCAAGGGGGCATGGTCAGAAACAACAATAGCGTTGTACCTACAAGATTTAATCATAGGCAAGAAGTTGTTATCTACAAAGAAATAATCAATTCTTGAGTAGCAATGATGCACTGGTGAGTAGAAAGAATATGCTCTTGAGTTTGGGTTTAGAAATCTCCAGGGGTCTGATAAGTTGTGGTCAGTTACAAACTGTGTAATTGTCTTTGCAGTGTTAGATGTCATTGCCCCTGTGGCAGGAGAGCTATCTAGGTCTGGATTTAAAACACAATTAAAGTCCCCAGCCATTAGAATTATTTGAGTGTTCACATTGGGACTGGATGCAAATACATTTTGCATGAATTCCCTATCATCGACATTGGGTGCATAAATATTTATTAAAATCAACTTTACAGTTAAATAAATTACCTATGACAATCACATATCTCCCATCAGGATCAGATACTACATGTGATACTTAGTGCTGGGCGGTATGACCAAAATTTTATATCACGGTATTTTTCAAAATTATCCCGGTTTCACGGTATTGGATGGTATTTTTTTCCCATGCATGAGCGGATGTTAACCACATTTTCCACTGCAATTACTGGCTAAGAATAACCTATTCCACTGTCATGAGAATTGTACATTGTACAAAAAAAAATTTTAATGTGCACACAAGTATTAATACAGGTTTGCATTGCCCCATAAAGTGATAGTTTTCACAGGGGTGGCACAAATGAAGAGAAGGAATCACATTGCGTGACAGATGCAGTCAAAATATAGAGCCTTTTTATTGAACAAAGTTTGCAAACAACTTAAAATAAAATTTTGACAACATATTTTCAACCATCCAAAGAGGCATTTGGACTTAGTAAAATATCCAGAGGTGCTTGTCAAAAGTTGTATTGCACTGAACATGTCTTAGAAAAGGAATAAATAGTAAATATTTTTTGTAAACCAATTACACTTTGTTAATGTTAACAATCTCTGTCCACTGAAATGTTAAAGTGACTTTTTAAACAACTTTACCATCAATAAACTGCATAATATTTAAACTAATAAATAATAACAATAAACTAAATAATGGTGCAACTTCCAGTAATAATGTTATTACTTCCATGACTTCAAGCCAGGTGCATTACACAGTATTCACCAAATTAAAATAAAATAAAAACAAGTGCAACTTGGTGATGACATCTTTTCCAACTGAACCATCATTAAAGCAAACTGCATTAATATGGACCTTGCTTCAAGCTAAGCTATATACATAAATAATAAAACTGCAACTTGCGTTTATAATGCTATTTGTGGTATAGTCCTACGGAAGCGTATTAGGGCCACAGTGAAAAAAAAACAAAATACGGACACAGTGAAAAGGAAAAAAAAACTATATGTCGAGAATAAAGTCTAAATATTCAGGGAGCAGGAATATCGTGAAATTAATGTATTCTGTATGGTGATCGCTGCCTGTGCCTCCTCTTAGTGCAAGAGGAAGTCAGTTTAAGAAGCACGTAGCGATTAACATGGCACGGGGAACACTTAACATAAAGCATTTAATGCGCTACATAAGGGGTTTGAGAAAATCTGGTAAATTAAATATTCAAATTAAGATGAAGTTTAGTTTACAATGTTCTACTTTAATGTCAATTTACGAGAGTAAAGTCAACATGTCGACTTTAATCTCGACATAAACAGCAAGAATAAAGTCAATATGTCGACTTTATTCTCGTCATAAACATTGAGATTAAGGTGGAAATGTCGAGAATAAATTCAACATGTCGTTACACTATTACACAGTACCCAGGTACATTACACAGTATTGAAAAAAAAAATAAAATAAGTACAACTTGGCTTGCAGTATTATCAAGTAGTATAGAAACAGTATTCGCACATTTGAACATAATGGTCCACATCCGACCATTATCTCCAGGCAACAGACAAGGCTCCTTTTTTCTGCAAAAGTTCTTCTGTGTCATCATGTTCAACTTTATCGTCTGTTACAGCTTCAGTTTCAGAATGTTCTATGTCCATTTTCACCGTGCAATACCTCCACTAACGCATGTACTCTGTGTTTAGCTGTGCAGCAGTGAAAAAGGTCCCCTCTTAAACAGTTTACCGCTGTGCCGCGTTCCGAACGTTGTTTAGGCCATTTAAACCGGTATTGCGGTATAAGAAAAATACATATAACAAAAATAAAAAACGGTTTTTGGTATGAACCAGTATACCACCCAGCACTACTGATACTACAAATGAGACTGTTCTATGTATAAGAATTACCACATCTCTAGTTTTCTTTGTAAAGCTGGAATGGAATATTTAGCCAGTCCAGTCGTTGTGCAGCTGAAACTGATCCTTGCTTAATAAGTGGGTCTCCTGTAAAAATACTATTTTAGCATTTAGGCCTGTTCTTTCTCTTTAATTCATAATTCAGGCCTTTAACAATCCAGCTCCCAAAGTCAACTGCCCAGTCTTTGAGACATTGCTTCTGAGCTTTTATTGTCATTTTCAAGTCTTAACTGAAAATAAGACAGCTTTGACCTTAATTTCCAATTTTCCCAGGAGTTATTGCCCTGAAGGTTATTGTTATGTTGGCATTTATAATTACAAGGATTAAAAAGATAGATTAAAGATAGCTTGCTGTCTTTTCCTCTCCCCCTAGTCTATTTCCCCCCATTAAGCAGAGACAAATACACCCTCAGAGGTTTCTGCTGGAACACTCTGGGAATCTCTGAAGGCCTTCTTAAGAGGACAGATTATCTCATATCTTTCCTATAAAAATAAATTGGAAACCAAGAAGGTATCAGAGCTAATCAACAAAATTACTAGAATAGATCAAGAACATGCCAGGTGTCCAAGTGAGAAGCTTCATAGGAAATTCAGAGCTCAACCACTTAACAACTAAAGAAACTGAACAACTCATACTTAAATTAAGATATCATTATTATGAACATGGAGAGAAAGCCAATAAGATCTTAGCTCAACAAATCCACAAGCAAGAAGTTTGCAATGCAATCCCAGCAATCACCAGCACAAACAATGTCAAAATCATTCACCATAAAAATATAATGCACGCATTTAGAGACTACTATAAATCCTTATACTCAACTGAGATTAAAGAAGACAAGACACAATCTAAGGCATTTCTGGATGCATTACAAATACCACAAATAGATACTCTTAGGGCAGAGGAATTGGATAAACCTCTGGCACTATCAGAATTACTAGATGCTATAAACTCACTGCAGAGTGGGAAAGCAGAAGGCCCTGATGGCTACCCTGCTGAATTTTATAAGAAATTCTCAACTCAGCTAGCTCCCCTTCTATTAGCAATATTTACAGAAGCTAGAGAAAATAAAATTCTACCTCAAACCTTTCGCCAAGCATTAATTACTGTCTTTCCTTAACAAAATAAGGACTTATTAAAATATGCATCGTACAGACCAATCTCACTTCTGAATAACGATGTTAAGATACTCTCCAAAGTCCTAGCTAGAAGGATGGAGAAAGTGCTGCCCTCAGTAATATCACAAGACCAAACTGGATTTATTAAAGGCAGACACTTAGCTTCCAATCTTCGACGCCTGTTTAATGTAATATATTCACTAACTAACTAAGTCAAACACCCTGGAGATATTATTATCATTGGATGCAGAAAAAGCATTTGATATGATTGAATGGAATTACTTTTTCACTTCATTGGAGAAATTTGGGTTTGGCCCAAACTTTTGTGCATGGATCAAAAAAACTGTATACCAATCCAGAAGCTTCAGTTTGTATTAACAACATCAATTCAGACTACTTTAAACTACAGCGTGGTATCAGACAAGGATGCCCCTTGTCATCACTGCTTTTTGCAATCGCCATTGAGCAACTTGCAATTCACTATTGAAATATTTATGAGATAAAGGGGATTATCAGAGAAGGACTGGAATAGAAAGTTTCTCTATATGCAGATAATATGGTACTGTATATATCAGACCCACAAAATTTCAAAAGATTTCTGGTCTCAGAATCAATTTGAATAAAAGTGTGCTCTTCCCATTGAATTCTCAAGCATACAATATTAGATTGGGACACCTTCCCTTTTATCATCGCAGATCAGTTTAAATACCTAGGGGTAAACATTTCAAGTAAATATAAAGCTCTTTATCAACAAAATTTTGCCATCTGTATGTAAAAAATTAAGCAAGACATGCATAGATGGTCAACCCTTCATCTCACTTTAGCTGGAAGAATTAACATTGTTAAGGTGAAAATCCTTCCTATGCTTCTCTTTTTATTTCAAAACATTCCAATATACATTAGTAGATCATTTCTTAAGAAATTAGACTCAACCATAACCTCATTTATTTGGAATTCAAAACATCCATGTATCCAAAGGGTGACCCTACAAAGACCTAAGGCAGAAGGCGGCATTGCTCTAACTTTCAGTTTTATTACTGGGCAGCAAACATACAAACTACAAAAACCTGGATATTGAAAGAAACAGATGAACATACACAGGCTTGGTCCACAATAGAAATAAAATCCTGCAGTACTACTTTATATTCCTTGCTTTGTACCCCAATAAATACAAGTTATCATCAATATACTAACAATCCAATTGTGTTTCACTCAATCAGAATATGGAACCAATGTAGGAAGTATTTTAAGATAGAGAAGCTTTTATATTTGGCATCTCTGCACCAGAACCACCTTTTCCCACCCACACAAAAGTACGCAGTTTTTAATGCCTGAAAAACATCTGGGATTAAATCATTTAGAGATCTGTACATAGACAACATTTTTGCATCCTACGAATAATTTTATTCCAAATTAAACCTACCAGCAACACATTTCTTTCACTACCTTCAAATTTGAAACTTTGTTAAACAGTACCTGTCCAATTTTCCTCACCTCCCACCTACCTCTATACCAGAAAAAATATTGCTCAGTCTCGAGGACTCAGACAGCATTTCTTTAATCTATAAAACTATTTTACAGTCCCTCCCTTTCAAAGATCAAATAGAACAGTGGAAAAAGGATCTCTTACTCAATATTTCAGAAAATTAGTGGAAAGTAGCAATGCACAGAATTCACTTGAGCTCCATATGCGCAAAGCATATAATTGTTCAACTTAAAATTATATATCGGGCACATCTCTCTCGTTTAACATTGTCCAAAATGTTTCCAGGTCAAGATCCAACCTGTGAACACTGCAATCAAGCTCCAACCTCACTGGGTCACATGTTTTGGGCCTGCACCAAATTAACATAATTTTGGACAAAAATCTTTAAATGCCTTTCAGACAGCCTTGGTGTCACAATCCCTCCTAATCCACTAACAGCTGTGTTTGGTGTACTTTCAGATGGGCTTAAAGTGGAGAAGGGCAAACAAACTGTGATTGCCTTCACTATGCTATTGGCACATAGACTTATCTTGCTCAATTGGAAGAATCCTAACTCACCTATTCTAAGTCATTGGGTAACTGATGATATATACTATTTGAAACTGGAAAAAATCAAATTCGCACTTTGATGATCTGTACAAAACTTTTTCAAAATCTGGCAGGGTCTAATCAATAACATTTTAGAATAAGCATTTAAATTGAGGAAGCAGATTCTCTCCCCTCTTTTACTCTATTTATCTTTATTCATTTATTTTTTTTTATCTATTCATTTGTCTTTACTAGCATAAAGTTTTACACTGCTGGCCTAGATCTCTTTCTCAGGAGTGGGGTTAATTTGTTTTGAACCTTTTTCTTTTTCTTTCTTTTTGTAAAACTCAAGTTATGTGTATGGAGTGTTATTTGATTTTAATAAATTCAATTTAATAAAATAAATAAAACATACGTTGGCTTTGTGTCTACGAGACCTAACATTTCTGGTTTTGTCATACATTTACAAAAATCGTTGTAGACACAGAACACACATGAAACATATGTATTTCAAATAACATTATATATTATTACTTATATGTCTCTTTACAAGTCTTTGCCATATAAAACCTTCAATGCAGACTTGAGCTGCAAGACAACAACAACAACAACATTTATTTATATAGCACATTTTCATACAAAAAAGTAGCTCAAAGTGCTTTACATAATGAAGAAATAAAAGACAAAGTAAGAAATTAAAATAAAAGAGTATTCAAGTTGGCGGTGCTAAACAGAGAGTAGAAGTGTCGGGAGGAGCAAATAGCTGGCTGAATGGGGGATGGGTGAGTGCCAGTTGAGCACTTCTAATTGACACATTTGCAAAACAAAGGCAGTTATCAGCGGGCAAGTTTTGTGCTGACAAGGATATATGATTTTCCTTACATGTGTTTGGGGAAAGTAGGCTTTTCAGAGAGAACAAAAATTTTTGCAGGCCTTTGGGAATTCTAATGTTAAAAGCACTTCTGGAGCTCTTTTTTTGTTGCAGCCATCACACTGTACGTATCATGCCTCGTACTATCATGTTTCTCTTCCCTAATTGGTTAAAAGCAACACCATGGCATAGAGGAAACATTCCTTTAAATTATAATATCATTATTATGCTGTTGTGTGCATGTTTCTGGAAGTAGTTTGGTCAATAGTTTGCTTTTTGTCTTTTTGTTATAAGTCTGCTGCAGCAGATGAATTTCCTTTTGGGGATCATAGTACTAGGGTCTTGTACCATGTTAGCCATTATGGATGTAGTGATAAGTCAAGCATGACACCTTTTATTGGCTGACAAAAAAGATTACAATATGCAAGCTTTCAAGACAACGCAGGCCCCTTGTTCAGGCAAGATGAAATCTTTTGGGGATCAAAAATCAATCAATCTATCTATCAATCTATCTATCGATCTATTGTAAGAAGACGCTATATAGCACCTGACCTGACACAGATTGACCGGAGGCACGGGTAAAATAAAATAAACTATTTATTTTCTTCCCCTGTGGGCGCACGTCTTCTCCGTGTCCCACAGGCAATACACAGTCTTAAGCACATAAATCACACCAGTACAGCAAAGCACTTTCTTTTCCTTGGCACCACCACTCCTCTCAAGCAACTTTGTCCTCCTCCACCCGACTCTGGCCACTGAGTGGTGGTTGCCGGCTCCTTTTTTTGGGTACCCGGAAGTGCTCCAGGTGCTTGATTGGTGACATCCGGCTGCACTTCTGGGTAAAGCGAAACCAGTGCCCAAAAGGGACCAGCCGCTCCAGCTGCAGTACCCCCTGGCGGCACCTGTGGAACCCCACAGAGCTACATAGAACTCCAACCCCCATGAAGCCCTGGGGGAGTCCGAGGCACCACTGCAACCCAGGGAGGCTGCCATCTAACGTCCAGGAGGAGATACTGAGCTTCCCACTCTTGTGCCCCTGGCAGATGTGGTGAAGGGGCATCCCGGCCAGGCATGGACCCCAGCCATCCGTCACACTATCTATCTATCTATCTATCTATCTATCTATCTATCTATCTATCTATCTATCTATCTATCTATCTATCTATCTATCTATCTATCTATCTATCTATCTATCTATCTATCTATCTAATCATCCCATGACACTGAATTGGATTAGGCATGCTGGAGAATATTATTTTATGTTGGTACGATATGTTTTTCAACAATCCCTTGACACATTTCAGTAACCATAAAGATTTACTGGGCATGTCAAATAAGTGAAGCCATCATAATTAGGATGAGAATGTGCCTGCCATCCAGCTTTACCCAAATTGCATCTTTTACATGACATTAGATGGCATCTCCTCCCTTAGACTGTGACAGCTTTCATTTTGTTCACACATTCACAGTAGTGTAGAAACACAATTTACTTACTTGGCTTTTCTTTTTTTAAAGGTTATTGCATTTTTTCATAAGATTTCAAATTCAAATCCTTTACACCACAGTTATGAAGTGTGTCGAGTCTCAGGATCATTAGTTGTGTTTCATTTTTTCTCTCTGTTTTTGGCTAATAAAAGAAATGCAGAACAATTAAAATATTCTGCTTAGTTATGGTTCACCAAGCAGAATCAGTCAGTCATCTCTATAAAGTACAAATGAGTTGCTAAACATTGCAAATTCCTTTTGCTGCATGGGCGCTGCACAGAAGACACAATTTACATCATTTAATCAGTGGAGCTAAGGAGAAAATAAATGCATTTGTAAGAAAAACTAAAAAAAATGCTTAGAATAAAGCAAATGAAGAGAGTAAAAAGCATGAAACAGAATGTCTTTGGCTCTCAATAATAAAATGCACACAAGCAGCAGATCCTCGGGATTACTGCCTGCTGCTCCCCGGAGCTCCAATACTTTGTTTTAGCTGGTATGCAAAAATAAATGTAAACATTCTTCTAAATCATTTTTCAGATGTTCACGCTTCATTCAATTTTATTTTAACAGTCTGCTTTCAAAGCATTCAGTTTATTTATTATTAAATACCTTTGGTGATATGGTACTATGGGCAGCTACTGGTGTGCACAAGCCGACTCCAGGGTCTGCCTGGGATTTAAAAGAACTACAAAGGAAAGTTTGATTGATTCTGTAGGGGATTTTCTAAGGATGTGATTTTTTTTCTTTCTCTGACAAGCCACATGTTTTGAAAAAATGTATTCTGATTTCATCCTTCTTCATTTTTATATTCTTTGTGTGTCCTTAATTACAGTGTCATAGTCCAGGGTTGGTTCTTGCCTTGAACCTGCTGTGATGGGTTCTAGTGCCTTAAATTAAGCTAGTTTTAGAATTTTATATTAGCTAATATGTCTTTAATTAAATGATTAATTTGTGCTTACTGTGCCCTCAATTGAAATAAGAGGGTTTACAAATAAGCATCTTAAATAATTATTTTTTCTTTAAAGTGTGATTAAATCCATTCAGACTGAAATATACATCTTGCCTGAAGAAGGGGCCTGAGTTGCCTCGAAAGCTTGCATATTGTAATCTTTTTAGTTAGCCAATAAAAGGTGTCATTTTGCTTGGCTTTTCTCTATGTCTTATTATAAAAGAGTGTACACTCCTAGTTTCTTTCCATGTCTGGAATATTGCCAGACAGCTCAAGATGCATTAAACATATTGCCGATGTGTTTATTAAATATTAAATAAAATTAAAACTTAAAACAGCAAAGGTAAAGGACAAACTCTGCCAATCCTTGCAACATTTTAACATCTGGTAATACCATGGCACAAACTTTTGCCCCCATCCCAAATCTAACATGGTAAATATTTTGGAAGGAAACTCATCTTTAGTATAGCAGGGCTCGTCATGTAGTGTGATACCTGACATGACTGAATTAAAATTCGGGCAGATATCCTAGATTTTCCAAGGAAGCCAAAATGTAGGGGTACCAACTAAACCTTTCAAAAAAATATTTTTCCTCGATTTTAGATATGACTAGTGTCTCAGTGCTGTAACTTACGCAGACATTCCTATAAACGGTGTACTACCTTTAATCACCCAGCATATCAGTTCTGTTCACACAAGCTCTAATCAGACACCTTCTTACTAGGAATCTCTCAGCAACTCTGGGTCAACATACTCACTAACCAGAGTTTGCTTTAGTCTTGTATGTACCCCAGAAAAGACCATTTCCAGTGAAAAATGCAGGCAAAAAAAACAGGGAACCATCATCTAAGAACTTCCAGTTAAGAAAACACATGTTGAAGTTCTAGTAAGAACAGTAATTCAACAATGTTAATAAAACTGCCATGCTTAAAACAAATCTGAACAAAAACAATTCCGTATTTTAAAAATTCTGAGAAGAATCAAAATAAATAAATAAATAAATGATATTGCGATATTATTTGATATTTTTTACTTTCTTTGATATTATGATGTCTATATGAAAACACACTCAGGTAATACCCTACTGGCGTTACTGAAAAATAAGTACACCATAGGCAGTAGGGCATCATGTGAGTAGTATTTTAAATTTACTTATTACCTTCAGTAACGTCAGTTGTGCATAATTTTTTTTCCTCTTTTTTCCTTTTTGACAAATTTATTTAATTTTATAATAAACGGAATGACTTTTGTTTGTGTTTTTTAAATTATAGCACAGCTGTCAATAACATTGCATACCAGTTTGATATAAAATTGACCACTTTGTGGTGAATGATTTGCATCACCTAAGGTGTTCTGCGTCCTTTTTTTTCTGCCATCATTGATTCGAGGTTTGTTATGAGTCATGTATAATAATGTAGTTGATATAGCCTGAGTGGTAGTCTAAGGACTTCTAGTTCTGTGATGCTGTCATGGGATCATAGGTCAGGGTTGTCTCCTATACAGAGCACAGTGAGATTCTTACTTGTAAGTGCTAATCAACATGCAGCACATTGCCACTCTCCAGGACCGTGATCACTGCCAATAACAACCCTACCTTGGAACTTCTGTCTTCCTTACCTCAAGACTTCTGTCTTCTGTATCTCAAAACTTCTGTTTAGCTTATCTGAAATAAATAGCTCAAAGTCAGAACTATAACACAACATGAAGTTAAAGTCAAAGTATTCCCCCAGTTAGATTTTTCAATAATAGTAATTTGTATTAAAAGTTACTTGCACTGCACCCCAATGCATACCTGGGCATGTAACTGTCATTGTGCACTGCTATGTAATGGAGCCCCATCTAGTACTGGTTCCTGTCCTGTGCATAGGGTGTCTAAGATGTAGCTTTAACAAAAGTTAAATTTATCAATGCGCATTCCAAATTGTAGCAGATAATTAGCAAATCTGAAAAACAGTGTTCTGTCTTGTATTGCAGAATCTGTTCTACTTGCCTACAATATATCAATTGCCAAAAACAATGTTTGCATTGCAGACACCATACTTAATGATGTCCTTCTTCAGCATTTGCTATTGCGTCATGCCAGGACATACCCTGCTGATGTGTGAGGTGCAGCCTAGGAATTCTGATTAGTTCATAGTTGTGCTGGACCACCAGTGATTGTGATCTGTTTTAGAGAAATAATTTTCACACATGAGCTCCCCATTCTCCTGATTTGGATTAGTGAGTTAGAAAATGGATGGAGATTTGATTTTTTTTTTTCTATAGCGAAGACTTCAGTGCAACCTCTTCTACGTCATTTTGTAATTTTTGGAATGAAATCAGGATATCAACCATAACTGTATTTCACTATGTTTTGTCCAACTTAAGCAACAAACTAATCATTCATTTTCAACTTCTACCAGTGGTGTATCCAGGAATGAAAGTACATGAATCAAAATTTCATCAATGATTAATCAGTTGGAACTGTCATAAAATATATTATGATGTAGTTAAACCCCTAAATCAACAGTTGTCGAGGGGTTATACCCAGGTCTATCTCTTCCTTAAAGTCCTGAATGTTCTTCCTCACACCACTGAGCTTTCATCCCAGTATTTCTCTCAGACCCCAGACTCTTTCAACCCAATCCTGGACTTACATCAACCTGGTGGCCTGTGCTCTCAGACCCTGAGGCCTGTATACCTATTAAAGGCCAGGTACAGTATCTGAGGCAACCTGTCTTCTTAAAGAAGTACCACTGACAACTCGTCCCATTTAAGGACAGGTCACTGCCCTTAACAGCCATGAGGGAATAGACTGGTCTCCTTCACATCCTTCCTGACCTACCCATTAAAGGAGCTTTCTTGAAAAGGTGGATGTGCTGCCAACAGGAGGCTGAAGTTCAACTATTCATTTACTAGAGTTTCACTGCCTCGATCTCTTAGTAAGAGGATCAGACACTCTTACAATAATTTGGCAAGCCACTAGCAGTTAAAAGTCTATTAAAAACCCTCATGGGCACTGACTTATCAAAAAACAGGGATGGAGGTAGAGGGAAATCATACACTGCAACATAAATAATAATTGAGTTTGGTGGCTTTCAACAGTTTACCATTGACACACTTATTACTCCAGTTTACAGACTGATTATTGGATTTGAAAGATACAGCAGCAGAAGACCTCTGTAATGCTTCTATTTAAATAAAACATCAAAAGCTTAAGTATTAGAAGCCTGAGATCTGATATATGACAGAGCAGAAGTTTTAAATACTTGTTGAAACATGTTGCAGGCCACTTTGCAGTTTTTTCATGCTATTTGGATTAACAAGATAAATAGTTCTTTGTTTGAAACTTGTATCTGTAGTGCTCCATTTTTCATAAAACTAATACAAGAACAACAAAAAATTATCTACATAATAAAACACTATGTTTTGTGTTTGGACTTGGTCACACTGGTCAGTTTGGACTTGGTTTCATTGGACTGTTTGGCTTTGTTGATGAGATCAAAAGAGGAAATGCCAAGCAAGAGAGGTTGACACACACAAGGAGGAGTAAAGGTGTAGGAGGCACACTGACAGTCACCTTCAAGGACAGGAAATATTAAAGTGGACAGGAAGCAAGCAGGGCACCTCAAAGCGACAGAGTCTGAGAAGCAGGGTTTATGGGAACACCCTTGAGAGAGGGAGCACTGGGTAAGAGAGGTTCGGACACATTAAGATACTGAGGAAACTGCTGAAGGTACATGTAGGGCAAGAGATGTCAAATATTTTTTAATTTATTCTGTTACCTGTCTTTAACATTTAACATGGCTGGTAATAATAATAATCCTCCAACTGGAGAAGCATAGGAAACACAGACACAACAAAAAATAAACATTCAATATGACAACATGACTGTAACATTATACTTTGAATGCATTGCTAAAGATTAGTTTAATTCAAAGTATATATGTTTCCCAAATTGAGGACACTGTTCACATTTACTCCTAGCTCACTAAAGAGCGCTCTACATTCAGCTTCATGTTTGACAAACTTGATGTTATGCATTGAGTTGATAGTGATGTTGTGTTCTTTGCACACGTTGGCTTTGACATAGTAAACAGGAAACATTATCAGTATTTCAAGATGATTATTACATGTTGATTGAATCACATTTTGTGATTATATAGGGCTAGTAGGTTGATTTCAGGGACCTAAATTAAATTTATATGGTGATTGTTCATAGAGCTGGCTTGGTAAGATTCTGATTTTGCTGTCACCAGCAATGGACTGTGCATACCCTGTTAGAATTCTAAAAGCATTGGACACCCACTGCAGGAAGGCACCAGGCAATTTTTATAGTTTGTATTGACTTATCTAAAGTAAAATAGTTTGGCTTCAACACAGCTGAGGTCACAGGCCAGAGATTCTCTGTGCACAGCTTCTTTGTAAACTGATTGATGGGTAGTACAACAGTACAATTAGGCAGAGGATTCTGGGGTGTTATTGGTTTGTCAGTCTTTGTCATAGGTATGTCAGTCTTTTATCATGTCACGGCCTGTTGAGTTCTAGTGAGTAAGATGAAAAGTAAAACATAGTTCGGTCAATCTCTACTTGTTTAAAATTGCAAAATACCCCATAATGGCCTAAACCACTATGTGAAAACAAATCACAAGGATAAAGAAACAATTAACCCCTATGCTTCAGCGTTGAAGGATAGGGGTGCTGTAAAACCACAGGTGTTGTCTTTCTTAAGACTACAAAAGAGTAACAAATGAATCATGGTCCCAACAGATGGTCTTTTCAGTGAATGGTTCTCCTTTAGTAAAGAGTAGTGGTACAGTGGCAGAAGGCAGCGGTAAATGGAGTTAGCTGCAGTTACGACTTTCCTTCTGGGCTGGCAGTTTCACAATTGCAAAGAATGCAGCCAGACAGTCCTCTGTGTTTATCTACAACTCCCTCCTCTTACTACTTTCATTCAGTCACAGCAAGCTTGTATGAACAATTCCACCTCTGACAAGTATTTGGTAATTTACTCCATATCACCTATGGGTTTGTGTATAAAGAAAAACTTTCTATCACTGATATAAAATTTGCTTTTAACCAACTTTCACCTGGGCCCTGTGTTTAAATTAAAGAGCTTAGTTTAAAGTAATAGCTAGCATTTAATGTGATTATTCAATTAATAATTTTATAAACTTCTATCATGTTAACATTTAAGATTATTTTGCGTAAACTCCTTTAGTCTTTTCTTGTAGCTTATATTCTGCAGCTCTGGAATAAGTCTAGTCACTCTGAATTTCTGAACAATTATCCATGATAAAAAGAAGTAAAATGTTAAAGTTAGAAATATTTATTTAAGTGCGGTGGGTTGGCACCCTGCCCAGGATTGGTTCCTGCCTTGTGCCCTGTGTTGGCTGGGATTGGCTCCAGCAGACCCCCGTGACCCTGTGTTCGGATTCAGCAGGTTGGAAAATGGATGGATGGATGGATATTTATTTAAGTCTATAGTCCAACAAGCAAGGTCAAAAATTGGGCACAGTTTCAAAAACACAAGTAAGGCAGAAAGGCACGTTTCAAAACAGGCCCAACATGAAAAAAAAACACACTAAATCTGGATAAATCAAGAAAAAACTCACTCAATGCTTTTATAGGGCTAGAAGCACAATACCAGTGGAAACGATAAGAGTTCAGATACCCTTGTATTGACTTTTCTCTCTGTTCCCATTATGTGACTGCAATCCTGATACAGTTCATGAGCACCTAATAGAGACGGGTGGTGATGGAAGGGAAATTCCCGACCCAAACTTGACAAATACGGCGTCACAAGGACAGTTCACAGTTTGCACAATTTATGAATCTCCTCTTTTTATCTGTAAGTCTTCAAATCATGCTATGAAACCCAGCATCCTACCAGTCTTCCTAATTCTTACTGCCCAATGTCTGGATGTGGAGAGTGAGGAGTCCATGAAGACTGCAGGAAATTTCTCAGAAAGGATGTTTTCAATAGTCAGACTACCCTATTATTCTGTGTTTAGAGCTCAAATGTTGACACGCTATGTGTAAGATCTTACAATTGTCTGAATTACATTACATCTGCCATGTATCTGCCTGTGTTTGGTCTATCTGTAATGAATCTCCTGACTCTAGGGTACCATTTCAACATTTTGCTCACTTCATAGCTAAATGTAAACATGACTAGTTTATGAAATTTTTGTTATCAATATCATTTGCGTATACTTAAAAAAAGTGATGGACACCATCACTGATCACTAAGAGACACCAATTTTAACATCTCCAGTTCAGAACATGTTCCTGACATTATAGCCTCTTTCTGTATTTAAGCCAATTTTGTGCCCATCCCATGTGTACTCCTTGAACTACTACATATTTTACTTTGATTACAAGTGTTATGCCCAGCAGGCATGAGACTTCATATGGCAACTGGAAGACAAAGACGTAGTCAAAAAGGGTCAGAAGCAGGTGTACCACTATCAGTAACTTAAGCCAAGAATCATCAGACAAAATTGAAGTCAGAAGGAGTGCAGAGAGTTCAAAAACCAGAGAAACAAAACAGACATTTTTTTGAAAAAGGTTAGATGGGTTCTGGAAACTTTGTAGTCAGATAGGGAAGCACACTCCTGGATGACCTGTTATCTCATCGTGTTGTGATTGACAGACAAGAACTTCTCCAGGACGGTCCTAGCAATGGGAATCAACAACAACACTGCAATATAACAGCAGAATTAACAAATCAAAATCAAATCTATGTTTAAAAAAATGAACCCAGTGGGTATCTTAGGGTATAAAACCAACCAAAAGAAGCAAACAATATTCAAAATAAGAGACCTTGACAACCAGCCTCTAATGAATGTATTGTAAAAAGATCATATGTGGTCATCTGATGATATGGTTTTTTTTGCTCTTTTCTCATTACATTCAAGCAAAGTAGTCAAATCCAAACTTATGTTAACTCTTCTGTAATGCATCTTTACTTGATAATATCTGTAATAATTACTTAATTCACATGTGATGCACATTATGTTATTAAGATCAGCCTGATCCCCTTTTTCATATAATGGTATGAAAACCTTCCAATTTTTAGGGATTTCCCCAGTATACAGTGAGATTTAAAAATGTGCATAACGAATTTATAGATGATCACAAACTTCCTTTAATAAATGTCAATGTATTTGATTTCACCTTGTTAATTTTTCTCTTCTTTCAGCACTCCCCTCTTTATAATCTCCAAACCATTTTGGGCTTCATTAAGATTCTCTGTAGCTACTGTGATATTTCAAGCTTCTTCAAGAAATCCGAAAACAATTTGAGTTGAGAGCAGTTCCCTTGTTTCATGTGTATGTTTTATTCCCCCCTTGCTGTTTTGGATTCCCTTTGCCTGCTCTTTGACTTTTCTCTTACTGCTAAAATACTAAAAGAAACCCTTCAGGTTTTTATAATTTCATTAATATTCCTCTCTAACTTGCCTCTTCCAATAATCTATTTAGCCATTGCACTTATTCTCCTAAACCCCACAATCACATCTCGATTTATTGGCTTCAATGAGTTATACAGCTGTTTATTCTTCACAAATTTACTTAATTCATCTATTGAGGATTTTTTTTAATTTCCATTTAAAAGATAAAGTTGCCGTGCTTTTCAAGAAATACACCTTCAAACCTACCTGCTCCTCATCCTACTGCATACCTAAAAATATGTCAGTTTGTTTCTTTAAGATGATGATGCATCTTTTAAAAATTTGCTATGCTAAAATTACAATTAATAGTCTGAAAATGTTTTGTATATACCTAAGTAAAACACAATTCTAGCAGTTGTGCATTCTCCAATAGCTCAAGACACCCCTTCAGTAAGGGTCCATAATTTGTTCAGAAGCGACAGAGAGTATTGTAGCCACTTCCATCTCTTCAATTATCCCTGTGGACTGTGAAAACTGAATGGCCTATTAGACTGCTCATTTTGTTGATGAAGTCACAGTGCTGCTGCTAACGGGCTTCCTCGGCCTTGTTCCACCAGTATATGTCAGTATGTACAGCCACCTATTACCACCAGAAAACAAATCACTTGAAGCAGACAGCCATTTGCTGTGCAGCTGCAAGACTCTCAAAGAATCTAAATGAGCTTTTAGAGCCGCTTCAGTCTTCAGAAATAAATAAAGAAAAATACAGCTATTCTTCAAAGCTTCCACAGTTGTTCATTTCATGCCAGATTGAATCCATCTACTGCTTTCAGAGATTTATTTATTGTGCGTGCCTCCGTGTGTGTGTGTGTGTGTGTGTGTATCTGTGTTTTGAGTCAAACATTCCATCTTACTGGTATGAAACCAAGAAAAAAAAATCCATCTAGCTCTGTCCTTCTTTAGAAAAATCAAAACTGCTTTTCAATAGAAACTCACTTTATGGCAGAATCAGATGATCTTTGAGCTGTTTTAAAAATAAAATAATAAGCACAATAAGCACAATAAAACACACTCATGCTAGATAAAGAAATGCTGAAAGAGAAGAATTGGGGGCTTTCCAATACTTCACAGTTTGACAGTTTAGGTTTAGATTGCAAATCAGCATGACTGCTTAGAGTACTATGTTGTTCTAATATGCACTTAACGTTCTTTTAATTATTGAAATCTGCAGTGTGATATTATTTGATATTATCTGTATATCCTTTTCCTTAACACTCCTAATTTAATTTTCAGAAGCATCAGGTAGAAAGGAAGAAGCCACTCCAAAGGGGTACCAGTGCTTAACAGAGCAAACCAATTTAGAGTCACTGGTTAAACTAATTCAGGTCTTCTGACTGTGGTAGAAAAAACAGAGTATCCACCAACGTTTATCTTTATCATCACTACTACTTCTTCTACTATACTCCATCTCAGTGACCCACTTGTTGCTCTCAAAAATAAAACTGCCACAAATACAAATATCCTTTATGCAACAGTCCAAAATAAACTTCTTGTTGCTCCACAGACAGAGTTTTATTGCCCCATGGAGCTTACACATAATTAGAGCAGATTGTGTCTTCTCTTTTCTCAGATGGGCTGTTGTAACACGATTAATCTCTGAATGGTAGTCCTAAAATCCTTGTGTTGAGCTCTCATAATCATCCCATGAAGTTTGGCCACCACTTTCTATATCAACAAGAATAATATCCACCTTTTGGTTTTTATATATAAATTCAACAGAATTTTGGAGCTGAAGAAACCAATGCTGGTGACCTTCTATGTTGTTGTTTATGCACATTTCCCTATGAATGGACATTCTATCAACCTAATGGCATGCTTTCTGAAAAAGAACTGGAAACCAGAGATCCCTGAGAAAGCCAGTATGAACACAACAGTGTTCCTGATATTAAAATCAAAAAGATGTGAAATGGTACATGCTGCAGCAATGCCCACCCCATGAATAATTTATTAGAAATAAAATCAATCCACAGTTCATTAAAACATAGCAAAGAGACAAAATGGCATTCATATCACAATGTCAAAAATGTCCATTATGAATAATTATATGGGAAAAATGGTTACTCCCTACATCTGCTGCAACAACAACATTTATTTATATAGCACATTTTCATGTAAAGAATGTAGCTCAAAGTGCTTTACAAGATGTCAGAGAGAAAGTTACAAGGAAAGAAAAATCAAATAATGAATAAGTAACAAATAAAAAATAAATCTATATGATCTTATAAAACATAGATACTGTATATAATTAGTAGAAGAGTAGCGTCCTTATATCATACTGTAAGTCTCTAAAGATGAGTCCAGTGCAAAGGTCCAATAGCCTGAAGTGCAGAAAAAGCAAAAAAACTCCAGTTTTTCCACCAATAACTGCAGCCATAAATGTCAAGGAATACTAATTTATTGATATTATCATGCACATTCCACATGGAGAACACCCGGAACATGAGCCCCAGTTCAAAGACATGCAGGTTACGTGAACTGGCATTGCTAAATTGGCACTAGTGTGTGTTAGTGTATGTGAGTGTGTTCAGCCTGCGATAGACTCTTGTCATGTTCAGTGACTGATCCAGCCTTGCTTTTGATGCTTGCTAGGATAGGCTCCAGCTGTCCTACATCCTTGCCCCGGAAAAGCAGTTTAAGGAAAAGAATGGATTACTATGTCAGTAAAAAACTATAACATCTATGTTATTTAATGTGCAACAAGCTAGTGCAGTTTGCCTCATAGTACAATAATCACAAACTGAAATTATTGTGAGAAGATTGCACATTTTCCATCTTTCTGCACGTTTGTTAATGTTAGATGATAACTCTAAACTGGTCCTGTTTGGAGCAGGTATTCCTGTAACACAGGACAGCCCATCCATGGATGGATTCTTCCATTCATCTGCTGCTGCCAATTTAAGCCCTTGGCTCTCCAACACTGTGCATGAAAATAAGCAGGTTTAGTAAAACAGCACACACTGAATATACAAGAATTCAGAAACAGAACTTCCTTATCACTCTGTAAAATACCAAATAGATCATCAGGATAAATAGTAGGTGACACAGCAGCAGCTTCTACTGCCCCATAGATCCATTGCCCTGGTTTTGAGTTCTACACCCAGTCATTGTCCACCTGGAGTCTGCAGTTTCCTTTCGTGTTTGCATGGACTTTCCTCACACTTCAACATAGATGTCCAAGTTAGGTTAATTGGTGACTCTAACTTGAACCTGTCTGTGTGTGCATGTCTATGTTATAAATTATGTTTTTATTACATTTTTTTCTATGAAATCCTCCACTTTTTAATGAGTTCTTGGACTTGTTTTGTGGTTTTTCTTTACCTTAGAATCTGATTCTACCGACAGCTTAACTGGCAGCTTAGTTTGAACACTATAAATTTATTTGCACAATTTTTGCTCAAACTTTTATTTTTTTTTCATGCTTGACAACATTTTGTGGTTCCTTCTGTCAGGATTCTTTCGGTGTTGTTAGGGGCGCATCCTCAGATCTTGTGGCCCTTGTCAATGATGCAATGGGTTTAAAAGGTCATTAAAAAGTTCACTTCCTATCTGAGTTGGCAGATTTGAAACACTGCCTCTCTTTGACACTTCAAATCTTTTACTGAATTTTTGATTTTATGTTTTTCCATTCATGCCCTCCTTTTGACCTCGATTTGTGGCCACACATTTTGGCTTTGTTGCGGTATTCCTGTCTTATCTAGTTTTGACTGTTTTTTTCTTTTTCTTTACTTCACCTTTTCTCCCAGTTACTATTCAAATGTACTTGCTAGCCTTCTGGCATAATTGTGTGGGCCTTGCAGTTTACTAGTGCTTTGTGCCAAGCTTGTTCCTGCCTTGTGCAGAATTTGAGAAAATTTCATAAGGTTGTTCTGCCCCTATTAGAACACCAGGGATAAAGTTTTACAGCAGTGCTGGTGTTAGAATCGGTTAAAGGAGCAGAGGCACAAGCAAGTTAAGGCAATATTTTCAGCGATGTAACACTTTTAGCCTTCATTTACATAATCTTAGCAAGTCAGAGGCAGACAAAATCACCTAATGAGACCTACCCAGTGACTCACTCCATCTAGTCTGTGACTTGGTCCAATAAAATTAAATAGATTTGATTTTATCTCTAGTCATAGGGGTAGACTCTATATGTATGAGAGCTGACAACCAATAAAGGACTGGGGTGCTTTGAAGGACTGAATGACCTGTTCTCTTCTGAATTTTTGTAATGTTTTAATGCTTGTTCGGAAGTGCAATGCATAGAATGCAGTGATGAGGAATAAAGAATGAGGATCTCACAAACAGATGAGAAATTTGACTGTCTGTCTGATAACTCGTTTTATGTACCACAACAAAATACAAAAAAGATACAAAGGTCAGAGATTGTTGATGAACTTGCCATAGCTGTTAATCCTTTGTACAGTGCAGGTTTCATCAGTAGAATGTATTGAAAGGTGAGCATGGCTTTGTCCTCAGTCGGTAAATATGACATGGGTAGTGATTGTCAGTCATTTAAGAAGACATGGTCCAGTGACAAGATCAGCAACAGTAGTTGGCAAATCTGACATGTCCCTGAACTAGAAGTTGCATAACGTGACATAGGCTTTAGTGGAATAATCTTAAGACTCATTAATGAAACAAATGACAAGTGTTCCAACAAGTCAAATCACAAACAACAAAATAGGAATCAAAGTCGGAACTGAAAGCAAAGTTCAAACGTCTCTAAATTCTTTCGGAAAGGTAATGTTTGTGAAAGACCTTCTTATAATAACTTAAACGACAGAGATCCCAAAAACCATGTGCAATAAAAAAATCTAAACCACCTGTCCAGCAATGGGTATCGTTGTGAACAAAGACTTCTTAGTGCCCATAGAAATTTGCATGCAAAATGACAGCACCAATATGACATAACAAAAAGCATGAAATAAGAACCATAGTAGGCTCACGGAGTAAATGACTAAGCAGTGTGGTAGACAGTAGAACTTTAGGGACCTTCAAAATTTGACTTGATGTTATTATGGAGAAATTATTTGGATAGGACTGGTGAGTGTGTTGGACTGAATGACCCCTTCATCATCAAAATTGTTCTAAAGTAACAACTTTTATGGATTGCAGGGCACGACTTCGATCGTGATTCTTTAGGTTGCATCCAAAGTTAACAATTACAGGCATGTCTCTCTTCATTCCTTTCTTTCCAAAACACTTTAAATTGCTGTTTCTAACCAGGTCTCTTCCTTCCTTGTACAGAATGGATTGCTTGATATCAACCAGTCTGGCTTTAAGAGGAACCACTCAACTGACACAGCTCTACTAATGGTGGTTGAACCACTACGATACTCACTAGAGCTGCCAACATGTCATTGGTTCTGATCCTGGTAGATCTCTCTCTTATGCATCTCACACAGTCAACCATGACATTCTTCTTACCACCCTCTCTGACTTTGCAATCATTGGGAATGTTCTCAGATGGTGCGAGTCCTACATCTCAGGCAGATCCTAAAGTTTGTCCTGGCACAGGTTCTCTTATCAGTGCTATACAGATGATACACACACTGTACCTGCTGTTCATTCAAGAGGATAATACAGTATCCGCAAGAGTCTCTGTAGGTCTTACTGATATCTCAATCTGGATGAATGACGATCATCTATATCCCAACCTGGCAAAAACCGAGCTTCTTGTGATCCTGGCCAGCTAGTCTGTTCAACCCCCCATCTCTGTACAGCTTGGCTCACTGTTGCTAACACCTCAAGTCTGTACACAACCTTGGTGAAGTGACTGATGAGCAGCTATCTTTTTCTGACCACATTTCTACTGTCTCTTGTTCATGCAGGTTCATGCTGTACGACATCTGCAAGATCAGACCTTATCTAACAGAGTATGCAGCACAGCTTCTGGTCTAGGCTTTGGTGTTGTCAATCTTGTATATCCAATTCATTATAATAACTATTCATGGTGGCTCTAAAATCTGTACTAACCCCTACTCTCTGTTCTGTTTCCTTTTCGGGTGTCCTTTTGGTGGTGGCTTGCGCCACCACCATCTACTCAAAGCACCGTGGTGTTCCAACAGTGATGGATTAAAAGCCAGAAGTCTGCATGATCATCATCATCAAGTCCTTCCGTGAGAACCCTAAATACACAGAGGACTATTTCATTTATGTTAGGTAGAATGCCCAGAGGGGACTGGGCGGTCGCGTGGCCTGGATCCCCTGCAGATTTTATTTTTTTCCCCAGCTGTCTGGAGTTTTTTTTTTTTTTGTTTTTTCTGTCCCCCCTGGCCATCGGGCCTTACTCTTTTTCTATGTTAACTAATGTTGTCTTATTTTAAATTTCTTATTTTGTCTTTTATTTTTCTTTTCTTCATTATGTAAAGCACTTTGAGCTACTTTTTTGTATGAAAATGTGCTATATAAATAAATGTGGTTGTTGTTGTCGTCGTGCTTGGACTACTGCAGTTCACTTCTGTCAGGAGCACCCACATGAACTATCAAGCCGCTGAAGATGACCCAGAATGCAGTGGTCCGTCTTGTATTTAACCAGCCAAGACAGGCACATATCACTCCCCTCTTCAGGTTGCTACATTGGCTCCCTGTAGCTGCAACATTAGGTTAAAATCCCTGATGCTTGTCTACGGAGAAGTCAATGGGTCATTAACCTGAGTATATGGAGACATTGGTGAAGCCCTAGAGCCCTTCTCGGCCAGTCAGATCTGCCAGGAAACAATGTCTGGTGGTACCACCTGTGTGGTATCAGGTCTCAATCCAGACCCTTTTCCTTTGTAGTTCCCAGTTGGTTGAACGGGCTGCCCACCTCCATCCGTACTGCTGACTCCCTCAATGTATATAAGAAGCAACTGAAGACCCATCTGTTCTGTGAATATCTGTCTAGTTGATAGAAAAAGAAAAACTATGCTCTGTAATCTTTTATATTGTTGGTTAATTTGTTGTTTAAGTTTAATTGCTTTATTGATTGTAATCTATGATTGTAAATTTGTTAGTTGTTACACCTTTAAACTTGTGGCAATCAATTTTTGTTACCTGTCCTACTATACTTACTGAACAAACAGGCCCTAGCCTAATATTACTCGATTATGTTTACCTCTTTTGTAAATCGCTTTGGATAAAAGCATCTGCCAAGCAAATAAATGTAAATGTAGGTTGTGGAGATTTCAGAATTAAACTTCATTTTCAGTTTGCGGCTCTTTAACCATTTTGGACTATGTTATTATTGCTACTCTTATTTAATTATTTTTATGCCTCTATATTTTTTTCTCACTGGCACAATTTTGGCGTCTTTGTTGTTAGACAAAACATCTAAGATCTGGATACATTGTGAAAGCCTTCATGGCATTAGTTAGTGTCCTTTGTGATCTTTGGAGATAGAAGTTTTAATGTTTTTTGACTTAAGATTTTTGGGATGCACTAAAACTTTTGGCTTTTGACCTCCCTAGTTTTTGTTCCTGACATTTTCACTCTTGGCCGTATACTTCAAAGGCCATGATGTATTCAAAGATTTTTTTTTTTTTACTATCTTTGTCCCCAAGCACAGCTGTGGCCAGCTGAATCAGTAATTAACCAATGTTTATTTAACATACACTAGTGACTAAATACAATTTTGTTAAAATCCACTTATGCTCAGAAGGCATGACAGCAGAATAATTTTTTAAAATGTTGAGAACAAACATTGAGGGTATGGGGGTTCTCTAACAGATATTAACTAGTGGAGTGCAGCAATGATTCTCAAGAAATCAGCAAAGGAAAAACATTAACATTGATATTTGATGCCTATTCCATCTGCCTTGGTGTCCTGCATTGTGAGTCAGTGAACTCTTTAGTCTCTGCTTTCACATGCTGAGAGTATAATGCATGCTGCTGACTGTAGTTTTAACAATGGAATTCAACAGCCCTGCTTTGAAATCTACTCTTTTTACTGTTTACATTACCATTTATTTAAATTAAAGAGATAAGGGGCCAACCTGTTCAGAGAGCAGATCAGTGATATCACCACTCCTCAATGAAGAAGTGCATTAGTGAAGAAAAGCAGCTCTGGTTTGTAGGCTTGTAGGCTAAGCCACTATGCTCTGTGCAAGGCCATAAGTTTGAGCACAAAAGGGGACCACACTGTGGTGGAATGGTGTAAACCAATTAAAATATAACAATTTGACATTTGAAAATTGAAAATGACTGTTTTCATAAGACAAAATAAAGTTACTTACTTTCTTTGTCATGGGCTTAAGAGTTAAATATACACTCATGAATGGCAGCAACAAATGGCTAACATTCAAAATTTCAGTAGTTTAAGAAAGGTACCAAAGTAAAAATTGCTGTTTTGTGTCTGGTCAAGGCAGACTGCATTTTAGTTTATAAACACTATAAAGGTGCCCTGTCTTACGAAATGTGGAGATAAGCAACTGACCAAGGCAAAGGGTAAGACTAAAATCAGAAACCTTTCAAGTCCAACTCATTAGACACAAAGAAATACTGCCTGTTGGGTACAGAGGTGACCAAATGCATGGGTTTCACATGACATGCTGTAACAGGCCAAGTTTTGAATGGCTCTAATGATTCTCCCCCTTTAGAGCCCAAACCTGACACTAGTCATCTCACAACTCACACTGCAAACAGATATACCAGTTTAGGAACTTTTTTTGCAGATAAGCGTCAATATTGATAACAGACTGAGATTAAAGTATACCAAGAAAGAAATGTCTCTAGTGCTTATTTTAATTACTTTCGTTTTTTAAAATGTATCAGCCCTAAGCTTTTTTTTTTTAATCAGAAGACATAGTCAAATACTGCGGTGGGTTGGCATCCTGCCCAGGATTGGTTCCTGCCTTGTGCCCTGTGTTGGCTGGGATTGGCTCCAGCAGACCTCCGTGACCCTGTGTTCAGATTCAGCGGGTTGGAAAATGGATGGATGGATGGACATAGTCAAATACTGTGTATATTGTCACTGAAATGAACTTACAAACTTACTTTGTTCCTTAAATAAATTCTAGAAACATATACAGTACAGTATAGTCAATATTTTTCTTACTTTTTTGTGAACAAATGTTTATTAAAAACTTACAAAAAACAGAAACATGATAAACATAACAATGCTATTATTTGGGATAATTATAAAAAAGGTACAACTCAAGAAGACACAGAAAATCCACCTCCTGCCAACAACCTCCCCGTGAAAGAAAACTATCTATATTACTAAACGACAGTTTAATTTATGCACGGACGCACCGAAACGCATGCGCACTGCGCTCAAACGCAGCAGCTTCCCACAGTCAGTAGGTGGCGCCCACTTCAGACACACCAGAAGCAAACACGTCACGGCTCCACAATGAAAGAGCTCAACTAACGGAAATACAAAACGAGCCCATATGGATAGACACAATGAACGAACGCAACAACAATGAACGAAGGCACCCACACAAAGAATCCGCTGTAGTACAAATGTGCCGCGGCGCCCCAGAGTCAAACGCAGAGGCTTCCCAGAGTCAGTAGGTGGCGCCCACTTCACGACCTGTGAACTAAACATGAGGTAAAACGTGCACGCCAGGTTCTACAGCCACCCGGACGCGACCGCCCACACCTAAACTTGCTGTGCTCCACTCTGCCAGCAGTCGGTGTCAGCAAAGGCAACGGAATCGCGTCTCCACAAAACGAAACCGCCTCAGTACAGATATGCTTATTTAATTAAATGACATTTCCCCTGACGCACCCACCCTCCATGATATGTCATCCATCCAAATATCGGACGGAACAGAAACTGATTGCCATTCTTGGATTTATGATTCTCTAGCGAATCGCAGGCTTACTTGTCAAAGAGAAGACACAGAAGACCACCTACGGGGAGGTTGGTTAGGAAAAGAATACCGTGTTCATCTCAGCTAATTATTTTGAATGCCATAGGTGTTTACAGTATAAAAATGTATGGAGCCACTTAAACACATATCAGTTCATCAGTCAATCTAAATTGGATGGAGGCCTTTACATGGTAATTTGCATTTGCTGCTTAACTTTTCATGGAAATTCATTTGTAGCTTTAGTGTAAATGTAGATGAGAAAACAGAAGGCAGAAATACTGGCAAAGCAATGCAGTTGGGAAGATGATCTCATAAGCCTCACTCAGGGAAACAGTGTGCCACAGAATGTCCACAGAATTAGAAAGGCCAGTCACACTCAAAAGAAAATGCACACACGTATTCTGTTAACTCCCATGGGGAAATTGTCTTTTCGTATGACCTTTGGCTATAGATCCATCCATCCATCCATCCATTTTCCAACCCGCTGAATCCAAACAGGGTCACGGGGGTCTGCTGGAGCCAATCCCAGCCAACACAGGGCACAAGGCAGGGAACCAATCCCAGGCAGGGTGCCAACCCACCGCAGGACACACACAAACACACCCACACACCAGGCATACACTAGGGCCAATTTAGAATCGCCAATCCACCTAACCTGCATGTCTTTGGATTGTGGGAGGAAACCGGAGCGCCCGGAGGAAACCCACGCAGACACGGGGAGAACATGCAAACTCCACGCAGGGAGGACCCGGGAATCAAACCCAGGTCCCCAGGTCTCCCAACTGCGAGGCAGCAGCGCTACCCACTGCGCCACCGTGCCGCCCCTTGGCTATAGATACATCTCAAAATAAGATTGGCAATAATAGTTGTTCTGCATATTAGTGTAGGAAGACAGGGTCTACTTGGGAGTCCTATTCCCTAACACAAGTGCTGCCTCAGTAAAGGAACATGTCAGGCATGTGCCGACCCGTTATGATCACATAGTAGATATATTCACTTTTCCAGAGGAAAAACGGTCATTGGGAGGAAGTGTGGTGCACCACCCTGAAAAACCAGCTGATAGACCTGTTCTTCAGGGTGTGTACAGATGTTGTAAAGGAGACGACTTCAAAGCAACTGTAATCTAGATGAAAGACATGTGATATTTATTACAGTTTAAAATTCAGAAACATGGTTTAAAACAGGCAAAGATTAGTAGGAACAAAACAGCACAGCACAAGTAAATGTGTTAAAAACAATAGACAAAAGCAGAATCCAAAAAAGAGGACGAAAGGTCAAAAACACTGAGCAGTAAGCAGGAAATACAGGAGTAAATCTGGCAAAGCCTTTCAAAAAGCTTTTATTTTCCTTGCCTCTACCATCATATGACCAGAGCAACAGTGAGAGAGAAAGACAGAAAGCAACAATGGAGGTTCAAACAACAAGAGGGCAAAGTGTCCCACTTGGAAATGATTAAGGCTCTGCTCTTTAAGGGCTATTTGGGGCACAGAGGTACAGAGACATCAGGGCCCAGAAAAAAGAGCTATAGCTTGACGTCTCTTTAGCTTAACTAGACCAGGCGTGGCCCCAGAAGCAGGGGTCTGATACCAGGAGGGTAGTTTAGATCTGCTTCAGCACAGAAGCCTCATGGAGTTTAAAGCTGGGATAGAGTTAAGTAGAAGGCTCACTAGAGAAAGAAAGAGAGGTCTGGGGAAGAGACGAATAAAGGAGGTGAGAAGGCAGTGCATTGTTATAGTACTAGGAGGTGGACAAGTGGGTGTGCCACTCCACTTAAGAAATGGGTATCCTGAAATACCAAGACAGCATGGGGGGCATTTTCCATTGTACTTTGTGTTCTCTCTTGCCTGACCGTTCTTGTGTGTTATTCTGGATGTCTGGTGACTTATTGCCTCAAATTTGATATTAAACTATAGTATACACATGCACATATTCTTTTCATAACTGCTTGTCCAGTCTAACATCATGGGAGCAACAGCAAGACAGGCACCACCAGTGCATGATGGGAAACTAGAGTCTCTGACTACTGTTCTTTCATCTGGATACTGTATAGAATGAAAGCATTGTGCCATGTATTTTTTTTTCTTATAAAAGCCTTTACTGGGGATTGGTTTAAATTTCACTTGTCTCATAAGTGGGTGTTTTCAGTGACCAGGTTTTGCTATTATCCCTTTGCCTTCATGATGTATTTTCATTGGGAGCTTTACTGGTTATTTGTAAGACTTTACCTGAACTAATTTGAAGTAACTTAAATACTCTCAGACAGTCTCCGTTCAATTCATCTTGTGACTTCTAAATGTAGTTTGGTTGCAGCAAAGCCTGTTCAGACATGCCGAAGTCAGTAAATACTTAGAGTCTATCCGCTTGTGTTAGCATAGCATACCACTCTCAGACCCGCTTAGACCAATGCAGTATCGTGGACAGCTGCAGCCTATCCTGACAGGGCTGGGTGTAAGGCAGAGAACCAGTCCACTGCAGGACACACTTACACACGCTTCCACAGTTACTTAGAATTGTTATAGAAGGAGCCTCAGAATGTTGTTTTCACTTTGACATTCAGATATTCTTTTTGTTGATCAGTGCTAAAATAGTTCCCCACAGAATCAATTATAACTGTGCTTACTGTGCGTTGTGATAAAGATCTGTGTCTCTCTTTCACTTGAGGGTGGTCAGGCACCAGAGCATCTGTTTTCAAAACCACATCAGCCGAGAGTGCTCACAAAATAATGTAACAAAACCCAAAATGCAATTGTTTTAAGTGCGTGTGTGTGGGCACACACCTTTATTATGAGAGAAAACACTCTATTAATAAAACTGCTTTCAGAGACTTGCCTAAAAATTGATACAGTAACCAGGAAGAAGTTGTCATGGTGCTAGAAATGAGATTATTAGATATGAGAAGCCTAGGGTGCAGTGTACAGTAGTGTGAACAGAAGGACTCCGTGCAGCCTAAACAAACAGAGCATTTAACAGGTGAATAAGTGATAAGTGCCAGAGTTAAGCGCTATGTAAATTCAAATGTGTTTTATCACAGGAAGCCACTCCCATCCTTGCAGCCATAGATCATATCCAGTGAATCCTTCAGATAGTTTTGTAGTGAGTAGCTCGACGCATGCAAACCCCTCAAAGGTGAGTACAGTGGGACAAAACACAGAACTAAGTCAGAACAGAAACAAATGACAAACTATCTGCCCTAAAGGGCCTTACTAACATGTAGGAGGATTGCCAAATCACCGTTCAAGCTCTGGTCTCATTTGTCTGTCATCATGTGGTTTCTTTCATTTGTCAATGTGAGGGTGGTTGGGGAGTATTAGTTGCATACTGCAATGATTCTATGTGGTTGTTATGGAAAAATGTTGGTCTGAAATGTAACTGCATTCCAACAGTCAAATACATTTAAAAGGAAAGGCACTTGAAAACCCTAATTTACTCTTTAGTTTTGTTAGAACAGCCCCTTTTGTATGGAGGCTGGTAGTGATGTATGTGGAGGGCATTAAAACTTGACTAGGGGACATCGTTGTGAATGGGGGCATCGTTTTTCACTGCTCAGTCCTAGTAGATGGGCAAGAGCAAGCAGGTCACCATGTTGTTTATGAGGGAAAGAGGAAAGTCTTGATTTCTTCATCTATGCTCACCATGTGTACTGGTGCACAGAGGAGTCACTATGTACATGACATTCTGGTGGCACATGCTCAATTCAGGAGTAGAAAGCAATGTAGAGGATGTCGACACTGACCCAGTATGGTACTGGTACACAGCTGCCTTTTATTCAGGGCATGAAAATCACATGCTGCTTTAAAAAGGCACATTTATTAAAGACCTCTGTTATCTATGCTGGACTGATTATTGTGTCCAAAAAATTTGATCTGAGCTTTGAGGCAGCAGTGCTAAACATTGCGACACCGTGCCTCAAACAAGAAAAGATGTGGACAGAATGATTACCACAAACAAAATACAACAAACAGCCACAAATTAGCAGTAAGTAAAATATATATACTGTATATGTTATTGTGCTCATAGAGTTCCAATCTTGGGGCACACGTTAGCCATGCCATGAAGCAGCAGCACGTGACTGGCTCATACAATTGTTTGAAGTCATGGCTCTGGGCTCAGTGGAAACGTCCTTTTTGTTTCCTGTGTTCCTATGGATTAGTGTTATATAGATATCTGGTAGCAGAACTCATAATACCATCACTATCGTCAGCTAATGTAGCCCTCATATGAAAATACTGCAGATTTGCTTTTTTTAAACAAACGCAGGGTGGAAGACTGAAGTACTAATCAGGTCATGACATCACACATGCCCAAAGAAGCTCTGCAATGATCTTACAGTACATATACATGAAAGTTCTGCACATGGCTGCTTCAACTCTGTGATGTCCCACTAGCCTCTCAGACCATCACAAGAAGCTGGGAAAAAGTGTTTGCCAAGGCTGGCTGCATGGTTAATTTAAAGGAAAATGTTAGATGAACAAGGTCACTGGTGAACACAGCTCATTTACTGTGAAAACCTCTTTAGTGACTTTCGATAATCAACACTACTTAACAACACACCGACAAAAAAGAGATGAGTTTATGAATTATGTTTTTTTCCCTGGAATCAAACCATTCATGGCCATCACTTTCCTGATCCACACCATTCATTTTGATAATGAGAGGAAATGTCAGACTAAATTGACTTGATAAAAGATTAAACTGAGGGTAGAACTGATTGGGTGACCTTGAAGCACCAAGTCATGCTACTCATTCAAAAGGGTGCACACACATGAAGGCTTACTATTGTTTCTCTGGAAAAATAAAAAAGCTGAAGCAACACTGAAGAGTTAGCCTAAAATGCTGACTGAAATACTTACCTAACTATTATGTTCCAATATGATTTCATATTAAAGTGGCAGAGATGCAAATAAGCGCTAGACAGGGAATAGTCAGATGTCACCAGCATAGGCACAGAGAGAAAGAGAGAGCGGTTGGAAGCATGCAATGATACAGCATGTTGCCACACCCACCACACAACAAACCACCTAAGGATCCCAAATTAGGACCCAAGCACAGCTGTGCAATGGGTGACACCTCAGCACCACACTAGTTTGAATGGACAGTGTGAAGTTTTCTTTACAGTGGCTGGAGTGCTAATCCTGCTACCAACCCCTACGTTTTCTATGCAAGTTGGAGGAACGGCTTGCAGGGCTGGATGCATGTTAACGTCATACCCTGGACAGAGCAATTGCAGGTTAAGGGCCTTGCTCATGAGCCCAACAGAGTGGAATCACTTATGGCATTTATGGGATTCGAACAGGAAACATAAGCTGAAATTCCAAACCCAGTACGAAAACCAGAAGCCAAAAGTCACATGTTATCCATGTTTAAAATCCCAACTGATCTTTTCCTAACTATTTGAAGATTTTCTTTTATTATTCAAAACTTTGGGCATCTTACTACATGCACCAAGATGATAATAATTAATTACATTACAGTGTTTTTCTCGTTACTCAAATCACTATAAATAGGACTGAGGGGTACTACTTCAACCACCTCCAAATTGTAGAACCCACCTGGATGATGCAACAGCAGTCTTTATTGCAATAGTACGCTCACCACATGAGAAAGATAGCCAATTAAAGACACGGCATGATTAGGGGGCCAAAATGAACAAGGCTGTGGTGGGAAATTTAGCAAGGACATGAGGATAAACCCAGGTATTTTGAAAGATGCCCAGGGATCTTTAATGTCCACAGAGAGCCAGAACTTTGATTTTACATCTCATCCAAAGGACAGCAACATATTTACAACACAGTTTCCCCATCACTGCACTGGGACATTGGGATGCAAATTCTGACCACACCAACCAATACCTCTTCCAGCAGTAACCCAAGCTTTTTCTAGATGGTTTCCCATCTAATGGTTGGGCCTGAACATACTTAGCTTAAGGTGACATCATGTAATCAGAATATAAGTTTAATATGTCACTGTGCTTTTTGCAAATATTTTAAATCTGCTTTTCTTTTCTTCTCACATGTACAGCTAACACAATGCCAGATTTAGCACACATTGGCTCATCATTTAGAATTGCTAGGGAAGCATCTTAAGACAAGATAAGTTAAGAACAACTGCAAATGGGCAATGTGCACTATTCCTGTGTGTTAGAGTCAGCATGAAATTGTATCCTCTCTTTGCCTTGTTTGGAATGGCATGATTTGCCTAAGTGAGGGCCTGCACATGGAAAAAGAGTATAAAGCCTTGGAATATTACCCGACACACCTTTGAAGCCGATGGACGGATGGGAGAAAACGTCATCTGATCCTGAAAATCCTTCCAACGCAGAGATGAAAATAGCAGACTCTACAAAAGGTCTTGTCATTGCTTCCCGTCTGTTATGCCGTGTAAACCGTCATTAAAGAAAGCTAAGTTATTTTCTCTTATGTGATTTCTTACTGCCATATCACTAAGGGAGGGGTATCGCCTCTTTATAATATGTCTATTTAGGTTTGGGTTACTTGAGACGCCACAATTGCAAAACAAATGTATTTCCTGAGAGCTAGCACCTCCTATTGGAAAACACATCACAGACCACAAATGGTCAGCATCACATTAATAGCAATGGGCATAGTTGCAATGAATAACATGACAGTACCAATGAAATCATATATTCTACTGGTCAAAAGTTATAGAACACTCCAGTCATCCCAAGAGCTTCAAGAACAGCTTAAGAGTGGTCAAAAAAAGCAAGTCTCAGTTTCTACTGTGAAGAGGAGAGACTTTGTGCTGCAGGTTTGACAGGGCGAGTGTCAGTAAAAAAGCAGTTCCTTAAAGGACTATATAGGGCCTTGACATACCAGCTGTGGAATACTGCAGACTAAACAGCTCTGGTACAGTGAGGCGCCTATCATGCAAGCTGGTGACCCTCAGAAACTTATCTCCTGATTGGGTTGTGACTTTGGGTCTGCCAGATCTCTTCCTATCAGAGTTTCTACCAGTTTTCCATTGCCTTTGAATTGTGCAGAACACCATACTCAATGAGACTTTGATTTTTTGTTTTCAATTTCTCTAAATGAAAGGCCTACACTTGTAAGGGTAATAACGCTTTGTCTGATTTCATTTGTTAACTGCAATTTTCTTGTCATTATCACTGGAATATTGTCCAACTAGTACTTCAGATGGTGTAGTAAGGCAGTCTGTTCCAACTCTGCTTTAAGATAGGTAGGGAGTTTTAAGTAATTGACAGAAGTTGGGACACCTGTGAAAATTGTTTGCTTTAACCTGCAAGGCTTAATTTACTTTAATTGCTGCAGAACATCTGTAGGTTGTAATCCATTAGTTGTTCCCTGAAGGCGGTCCATTTGTAATATTCTGATATTTCCTTTTTTTCAGTTTTGGTTGGCCTAAACTTTAAATTTAAACCTTTGGCAGTTTACTACTTACCTTTTCACCAGTGTAGGTCATTCATTACATTTCAACTGATTAAATTTGAGGAAAAACTGAGGTGTTCTAAAACCTTTGACAGGTAGTGTACTTCCCAATGGAAAAAAGTAAATAAAATGACAATGCAATGACAACACCAAAATAACCCAAAATAAATTAAACCAAATTAATTCTTTATTTTGCTTAAAAAATAATTGCAAATGAAACAGGATTACTGATAACTAGAAGAAACAGAAAACCGAAAAAGACAAGCGATCTCTTGCTACTTTTTTATATATTAAACTTTATATGCTGGTAATTGGGTGCAGAATTTTATTATTTTGAAGAATCTTTATTAATTATATTTTTGAATTTCACCTATGTAACACAAGATGTCCATTGCTGTATTTTTAGTATCTATCATATCCTATAAAAGGAAGCTCATCTTATCCTGTCAGGATTAGGTACAAGGTAGGAACCAGCTCTGGACAGGACTGGACACTATTTTATCTTAGGCCACTCATGTCAGTCCAATATGTGGCACCTTTCAGCCACTTTGAGTCTGGAGAACACCGAGCATGAACAAGGGACGGACATGCCAGCTCCACACAGAAAATACCCCATCCAACATTCAAGCAGTAGGAGTCAACAATGTTACTTGTTACATCGTTTTGTTCCCATAGCTCCCAAGAGAAATGCATGCAAAGTTTTAAGAGCAATGCTAAAATCCAAGTCAAATGCACAACACATTTTTCACAGTAAGTCTGAACATGAATTTAAAGAAGCAGCCAGCAAAATACCATTTTAACATTTTGTTTATTGACAGGCTGGCTAGCTCTGTTGTAACATAATTTTTTTTTTTTTTGTTCTTTATTTCGCCTTATACAATTTCTTGTATTAGGAATTTGGTAGTTTTTGCATACCCCTTGGGGTCAGAACGCAGGGTCAGCCATTGTACGGCGCCCCTGGAGCATTTACAGGTTAAGGGCCTTGCTCAAGGGCCCAGCAGAGCAGTGACCTTTTGGCAGTGACTCGAACCGGCAACCTTCGGGATACCAGCGCAGCTCCTTAGCCTCAGAGCCACCACTCCGCCCCTATTACATCATCCCTGAAGCTAACACCTTTTAAGGTTACTTGTGTGTCGAGTCTGGAGAGTGAAATGGTCTTTGCAAAACACTTATTTTGGTTTCTATTAACCATTTCTTTATTAATTTTTAAATGTATTTAGGATCATTTTCAAGCTGAAAAAATATCCTGAGACCAAACTATAGCTTTCAGCCTCAGACGCAAAAGATTTTTGTCCCCAATATCCTGAAATTCAATAAAGTTCATGATAAGATTGTTGTTAACAATGATAAACTGCCACCTCTGACAGTGGATGTGAGGTCCTTCTGATGCCAAACACAATGATAATATGAAAGGCCAAAGAAGTCATTGCTAATTTAATTTTGTGAGGCACACACTGAACAGACGCTCCCATTAAATTAGAAACACGTGCAAAGCAGCACTCCACTGCCTATGTGCAAGAAAACTAAACTGCTAGAGTGCTGTGTGACACACCACCTTATAAAGAGTCAGCACAAACCCAGAAGTGCAGATCTGGACAATAATCAAAAAGTCCGTAATCCAAAAAAGATCACAGCAGTGAATCAGAACTGAAACAAATTCACAGGATTGAATTTGTTAACCCTAAAACCCCAACAATTCTCAAAAGCAGGCTAATTCTAAATGCTGGCTGTCACAAAGGAAAACTAACTTGATGCTCAAGTACCAACCACTGCCATAATCATTTGATTGGTATGAAATAAGACATTTTCTGTCTCCTTGTTGGGATCAGAATATTGATTTTTGCTCATATTTGTACAGCTTTGTTCTGATTTTCAGTTTTCCAAATACAGTACTATAAGTTTTGTTTCTCTGGTTTATGGACTTGCTATTGTTTTTGGATTCTGGTTCATGGATTGTGGACTTGTCTTTTTGGTAACTGTCAGCTTGCCTTTGAAGCAACTCTTTTTGGCTTTTTTGTGACCACTATATTAAACCATTAAAAATATTAGGAACTTTATATTTTGTCATTTTACGTTTCCCTGCTCCTGTTTGAGTTTATGAAGTTTTTAAGCCTTGACACTTTTATCTGTTTGCCCTGTACAGGCTACAGGCCTGTTTCTTGAGTTTGTGCTAAGAGTGCATGTTGTTGTTATAACTCATTGTATCACTAATGCCTCGAGTTTTGTGTAATGGGAGAAAGCGATACAAGCTGCAGCCCAATCTTCACGCCATTAAGGAGATGTTAAATGGGCATATTTAATTTTTAGTTTCTTAAAATGTAGTAGATCCATTAGTTTTGTTACAATTCTGTTTCTATTTTTCGGTGTTTTTCATTTTTTGTAAATTTTCCCTAGTCTTTTGTTTGTTATTTATTTAAGCTTTTTGTATCATTTCTAATTTTGCCCTGGATGTATTTTCCTTCTCTTTCTCTCAATTCTCCCAAAAAGTCCCCTGTTGTATCTGTTCTTTGCTAACTTCCTGGTGTGCTCTCAGGCTCCCTTTAGTCTTTTCCAATTGATCTGTAAGTTTGATGATCTTTTGATCATTTAGATACTGATTTTCCAGTTTTGTTTTTTTTTTTTTTTTTTTTACTTTTATCTATTGGTCTCTCATTGTGGGCGGCACAGTGGCACAGTGGTAGCACTGCTGCCTCGCAATTAGGAGACCCGGGGTTGCTTCCCAGGTCCTCCCTGCGTGGAGTTTGCATGTTCTCCCTGTATCTGCGTGGGTTTCCTCCGGGCGCTCCGGTTTCCTCCCACAGTCCAAAGACATGCAGGTTAGGTGGATTGGCGATTCTGAATTGGCCCTAGTGTGTGCTTGGTGTGTGGGTGTGTTTGTGTGTGTCCTGCGGTGGGTTGGCACCCTGCCCGGGACTGGTTCCTGCCTTGTGCCTTGTGTTGGCTGGGATTGGCTCCAGCAGACCGCCGTGACCCTGTGTTCGGATTCAGCGGGTTGGAAAATGGATGGATGGTTTCTCGTTGTTCATTTTTGGTTAACAGGTTGAGTTTTCTCATGCAAGGTTTGCCTGTTGTCATTACGTTTTATATGATTTGATTGTATTTGATTTTGCTTCTTTGAATTTAGTTCTTTTGAATTTTTAAAAAATGTTTTTTGTTACTTTTAGAGTTTTATATTGATTTTCTTTAACAGCTTTAAAATTAAATATTAAAAGTTTTGTAAAGCAAGGTGTTTATTTGTTTTTTTTTTCCCTCCACATTAGGTCTGACTCATATCCAACATTACATTTTTTAAAGTATTTGTCTGAATAATTCCAATACAATAAGAACATGCCATTTTTCTATATTTAATGTATAAAACATTGTTGAGTTTTTTGGGTTTTTTTGTTCAAATTCATCAGGCTTTCAAGTTCCCTGCTGAATAAAACCATCAGAAGAGGGAAACTGGGTTAGGTGTTTCCCTATGGAATTTGTCCATCCTACTTTATGTTGGCTGCACTCAGCAAGCTGTGCCCTTTCCATAATGATCTAAATACCCAAGGCACCTGCCAGTTAGCTAGTCTTGCAAATATACCATATTTCTGCATCTCTCTACGGTGGCATTTTTCTGGATTCTGAGGATGCACAACAGGCACATAAGAAAGGCAGCTGGGACTTGAAATGTGATGGCATGATTCCATCACACAGCTTCAACTTTGTGTGTCATGTGACTGGCTGAAATGATTCTATCTGCAGTGACTGACTTCCACAAACCAGCAGCCTTAATAAGAATCATTTCATTCCTGATTTATGAGCTTAGTCTAGACAGCAAAAGACAGACTTTTCATAATTTTAATTCTATGCACATAATGATCCCTTAGGGCCTGAACTTCTTATTGGAATGATGCAATTACCTAAGGCATATAAATGAGCTCTGCTGTCACAACTACAGAGTTTTTATTCAATTTTTGCGGAAACAGCACAAGGCTATAGTGAAATGTCCAATTATAGATTATAAGGAAATTAAATACTATATTATTCAAGAAACAAATCCTTACAAACGGAAGTTTGTTGAAGGAAAATAATGCTTTCATGCAAAACAGCTCTCCTTTAATAGCACTACCTTATCTAGTAAATTAACTTTGTAGTGGGTTTGTAATGCTTCACACAGGACGCTCTTTCCAAACAGTCAGATGCTGGAACACTCAGAAGATGCACAGGCACTGAGAGAACATAAATGATGTCTATTTTGTGTTATTGGATGTACCCATTGTGTGTCACCCTACTAAATGGGCTCAGCAAATTACCAGCCCCTGTGCTCAGTGGGTCTCAAGTTGCAGTTCCTTCAAGAATTACAACAATTTTATTAGAATGAGATGATAAATGAACATTCTATGCAGTTTCTGCATTTATTTGAAATAAAGTATAACATAAAATATTAATGAAATGTTTTATTAATATTATTATTAATTAATAAAATATTAATATATAATTCTGACTTTTATGTACATTCTTAAGAATCCACAAGATAATCATAATGATATACTGTAGAAGTAATGTGGCTGAAACAGCATAATTTATACAAAATATGGATTTCCGTTACTTTATATTTTTAACCTTTTATTTGTCACATAAGTGGTTTCTTTAACTTGTGTCCAGGCGTTTGCAATCATTTCAATAGTTACTTTTGCGTTAATTTTAATCTCCTCCTGTCTACAAGTTATGCTGATGAGAATTTTACTCAGCATTTCCTTGTGATAATACACTTTCAGGGTGCGAGTGATGCCCAAATCCAAGGGCTGAAGCACTGCTGTGCAATTGGGTGGGAGGAATTCAACACAAACATTATCTAAATGTGGAAGCATGTTGTGGGCAGCACAGTTATCAATCAGAAGCCAAATTATAATTTTTTTCTTCTTCATATTGTAAGATTTCTGAACTCTTTTGGGATCCCCCCAACTCCCCACCCAACTAGAACATCACGCTGAAGTGCGATTGCCGTGCGTCTGTGGAAGATTGTTGTGTCCTGCCAGGGCAGGACAACAGCAGGCTCACAGCGGTGCAGTGAGGCGCCACAGAAGCAAATCCTAAAAGATCATGGTCACGCTATAAGTCCCTGTCTTACACCCCAAAACACGAGGCTGAGTCTCAGTACTTTAGCAAAACCAGCTTTATTCAGCTTGAAACAGGAACAGCAGGGTTATTTATTATAGTGAAATTCCGAATTCACTGGCAACGTCTTTTTTCTTTTTGCCGCTATCGAGAGCTGCAAAAATTTTAGGGTTTTTTTTAATATGAACTGTTATCGTTTTTTCGTGTCTGCCATTTCTATAGGAGGGTGACAATGAGTTAAATTCCAATGGATGTTTTTCAAATGTTGATGAGCAATAAGCAAAAAGGTATCACTGAAAACCACAGAAAACAAAAACAGCAAAAAAAACAGTACGAGGAAAGTTCGAAGAAAGAAAAAAAATTTACAGTGTTTGTGTTTGGGGGATCGTTGTGTACAACTGAACTGCGACCACAGAACTAACTGCCCTGTGGATGATTCATTCAAGCATTTCAAGGTCACTTCGTTGTAATGAAAGTATCTGCTGAATGTACTTTGTAGTTACGAGATTTCTATAGACTCGTGTCATATGGGGAAACTGTCGGGACCATAAAAATATTTCGTTGTAATGAAAATTTCGTTTTAAAGATATTCGTTGTAATGGAATTTTATCTGTATACAAAAGGCACCTCAGTAGCTTTGTCTTGGCTCATCAACTAGAACTGCAACAGTCTGCCCCAGAATTATGCAAATTCTTACAACACATAACATGGTTTGGTTTTCCAACAGGGAAAGAGGATAATTGTAGTTTCCTTTTCCAATAGTACAACAAGCAAACTCAGAAAGCATCTCAACTTGATGGACTAGAACAAATCGACCAACTGTGCCTCTACTAACACTGGAAGACATCATGTCCAGGACAGCTGCAGCCCTCCAATTCAAGGTTTTTATGTCAAACACTGACTACAAGTGAGAAGGCTTTGGCTAAGTTACAGTAATTATTAATGACATCTTAGTCTTGGAAATGATAGAATTATTCAGTTCGGAAAGATGGAATATATGTGCTCCTGAAGCCTGTTACTTTAGGCTTTTGCTTCACCATTGATGATTATTGTATTTTGATGCATCTTCGAGCCCACATTATTAGCTTGTGTTGGTTGCCAGTTTCTAGACATCGGTGTATTGATCCTGGCCATGATTTTTCTTGCTTTAAATCAAAATAAAAAGACATCATCTCCGGTCTTTTAACAATTAAGCTCTGCTTTGTTAACTGTACATTTGTTACAACAAAGCTGATTGGTGAATAAGTGTTCTCTGAATGCATTAGTGTGTCCTGCCACATGCCCAGTGCTTCTGACATAGCTGGATGTACTCACCAAACTAAATTGAGATGACATGGGTTTAACAAATTAAAAGATGATTTTTACTCTTGGGGGTGGCTGATTAGAAAACAATCGCCTCTGTTTAGGTAGGTAAATTTACCATTAAAGTTGTAAATGTACCATATCTAATTTCATACATTCTTTGTTTTAGAACATATATACTGCATTAATAATTCATTGTTGACAATAAAATTGTCAGGAAAGAATTTCTGGATTTTCTCAAAATTATTTTTTGTAAATCCATGGAGCAGAAAGATGATCAAGAAAAACTTCATACCACCTAGAGCTGGCCTATTTGGATTTGCCCACTGGCAGAGAGCTTTCAGCAACTTCTTAACCTTTACTATTCAGTACAAAAAAATATCCAAAATCATCCTTCACATAGTCAGAGTTGTAATGTTAATGGGCAGCCCTGTTGGGGTCCTCAGGTGTCACTAGCAGGAGCTGCTGAAGGCAGGAACTCTTGTCACATGGAGGTTCTGTCTGGCCTGGGTACAATGTGGTAGCACTGGAAGAGTTCTCCTGGTTCCAGTATAAAGAAAGCTGCTCTACTTCACCTAGGCAAGTTGGAGTCTGGTGTCGAGGGCAGACAAAGCTCACTTAGGAAGAATGGAGGAGGATATGAGAAAGAAGAAGAAAAAGAATTGTATTGTGCTTGAGCTGATACTTATACAAACGTTCAGAAGAAGCCTTTGTTGAGGTATTTGGTTACAAATAATTTCTTATTTAAACCCAAGGCTTGTGTCCAGGGAATTTGGTTTGAGATGCTATTACACCACCCACTGGTCACAACATCTTATATTGGGAAATCCTGCAAGAACTCTATGTCTGAGGAGCACAGAAAGCTTCAACTTCTGTTCCCACAAAGCAACACTGTGATCACAGTGTAAGAAGCTGGTCAGCAAATTTTTGCATATTTGACTGAGACATATTTCTTCTTGATATATGACATAAAGTCTCTGTGAATGGGAACATGACTGAATGAACAGATTGCTGTTTACAGGAAAGAAGAAGAAACACCATTTAAATATAAAATGGCATTCATCCACTCCCCTTGTAAGATTGTTTAGCAAGTTTTCATCCACTGTGGGTTTCAGTGCGGTTTGGCAATTCAATTGCCTTTAGAATACCTAAATAACGCACCAACCTTCTTTGCACCTTTTTCCTTTAGCCTTCAACCTCTTTGATGAGAGGCAGGCACACAAAAGACCTTTAGCTAAATGCTGTGAGTCACACTGATCTGTTTATTAATCATTCAGAAGCGACTACCAGGCATCTTCGTATCATCCTGCATTTGCTGTTTTGGAAATGGTATGAGGATTATCGGTGTGCTGCTGTCTTTCCAGCTGCTTCTGTTTACACCAGATCCTGCAACCTGAGTGATGTTCTCTGTGCCCTCAGTTTATTCATAAACATGCTCAAAGGACAGGTTTGATTCAGAGGTTCACCAACTCCAATATGTTAAAACTCCTTTACTGTGTTAAGGGTAATTTATTTCATAGCCAGCATGGTAGAGCAGTGGTTAGCTCTGCTCCCTCACTGCTCTAGAATCCTGGTTTTGAATCCTAGTTTGCAGTTTCTCACTTTATTAGTGCATATGTTTTCTTGTGACACTCCAGCTTTTCTGACAAATCCCAAAACTGTTAGTTTGGTTGCCTTGTTTAGATTGCTCTGGTATGAGAAAATGCAAGTGAATTGTACTTTCCTGGCACTAATAAATTAGCTCTGGAAAAGTAAAGTTTAACTAATCTAATCTTATGGCAGACTGTGGTCTTATTTGGTGCTACTGCTTTCATCTCGGTACTTCAGTTTCATGTATGCATTGTCAGATCTACCATCAGGGTGACTTGGGTGTGTACACTGGGGATCTGGCCACAAAGGGGCATTTTGCCTATATGAGTATAAAATGTACTTAATAACAGGAAAAGTCCAAGTTTTCAACCAAAAGGCACTTACACTAACACACTATCAAGCAAGTATCCATACCCCACTTCAATCCTCATGACTGTAAACCTGCCCATTCAAACCTAAATAAAAAGCTTTTAAAACTAAAATACTACAACATAAGAAATTTGACAAATGAGTGGAGACCATTCAGTCTATTAAGCTGGATTATTTAGCTAATGGCTAAGCTGTCCCAATATCTTATCCAGATACTTCTTAAAGGTTGTCAAGGTTTCTGCTTCAACTACATGTCTCGGCAGGATGCTCCAGATTCCCTTAACATTTTGCTCAAAGACGTGCTTCCTGGCTTCACTCTCAAACTGAAAGATCAGAGAAAGGATCTAATGGGTCACTTTTATGAGATTGTACAATTAAAAAAAAAGTAAATGCATGGTCATTCAAAGTGACAGCCCAGTGATGCAGCAAAAAGAAAAATTAGACAGAAGCAAAAGATGCTGTTTTACTAAAATATACTGGCATTTGCAGCTTGCAAAGCAAAAATAAATGAATAAATAAATAAATAAAAACTAAATGATGAGCCGTGAATACAGTTGGGACTAATGAAACTGACCTTAAAGACAGTCAGGAAATGGCTAATATCGCGTTATGCTTGAGGTCCCAGATGATTTGGACTGACCAGGAAAGTCACTTCAATATATTTTATTGCTCATCAAACTTTATATTACATCGGGTACTGGTATAACTGACTACATATCCTGTGCGACTTTGCTTTGATCTGTCAATGCACACTTCCCAGCTTCTTCCATCACCTATCAGACAATAATTTCAAAAGAACTGGCTCAAATTCTCCTTGATTTTTATAGTAGCCATATGGGACTAACAGATTTCCAATAATCTGAAGTGCTGCATATCTAAATAGTACACAAGCAGATGTCTAAATATGAACGCTCATTAAACAAATATGGTACCATACATAATCCACTTGGGCAGCATGATGGCGCAATGGTAGCGCTGCTGCCTCACAGTAAGGAGACCTGGGTTCCCCTCCCCTCATCCTCCCTCGGTGGAGTTTGTATGTTCTCCCCATGTCTGCGTGAGTTTCCTCCGGGCGCTCTGGTTTCCTCCCACAGTCCAAAGACATGCAGGTTAGGTGCATTGACAATCCTAAATTGTCCCTAGTGTGTGGGTGTGTGTGTGTGTGTGTAGGCCCTGTGGTGGGCTGGAGCCTTGCCTGGGATTTGTTCCTACCTTGCACCCTGTGTTGGCTGGGATTGGCTCCAGCAGACCCCCGTGACCCTGTGTTAGGATATAGCGGGTTGAATAATAGATGTGTGGATGGCTGGGTTGGAAAATGGATGGATGGATGGATGGATGGATGGATGGATGGATGGATGGATGGATGGATGGATGGATGGATAATCCATTCAAAAGAAGTGCATGGCCAATGGAAACCAGTTAGCCGAAAGGTGGATTTACTTACTGTAAAAAAAGAAAAAAAAAACTACCACAGAAGTAAAACAAGGAAGTCCAGACACATTCTTCAACAATTCCAGAAGACAAGAGTTAACATTTGTCTTCATTCCTGGCATAAGCATTTAGTGAGTTGGTGTTCAGAAATCTGAAATACATGAAGAAGTTGTTTTGTTTCAGGTAGAATTTGAAACATGATAGAAAGCAGGATGCAGTTTTTTTAAAGGGTAGAATGAGTCTGAAATAAGTTTCTCAATAATACACTGGACATGGGAATGAAACTGTATAATAAAATACTTGCCTGTTGAAACATTTTGTTAAAGTCATAGTCAACTCTAAACTATAAATACATATACACTTATTAGGTACACCTGTCAAACTGCTTGTTAACGCCATTATCTAATCAGCCAATCACATGGCAGCAAGTAAATACATTTAGGCATGTAGACATTGTAAACATGACCCGCTGAAGTTCAAACCGAGCATCACAATGGAGAAGAAGGTGATTTAAGTGATTCTGAATGTGACATGGATGTTAGTGTCAGACTGGCTGTTCTGAGTATTTCAGAAACTGCAGATCTACTGGGATTTCCACTCATAACCACCTCTAGGGTTTACAGAGAATGGTCTGAAAAAGGGAACATCTCCAGTGAGAGGCAATTCTCTGGGCGAAAATACTTTGTTGATGCCATAGGTCAGAGGAGAATGGACAGACTGGTTCGAGCTGATAGAAAGGCAACAGTAACTCAAATAACCACTTGTTACACCAAAGTATGCACAAGAGCATCTCTGAATGCACAACAAATCAAACCTTGAAGTAGATGGGCTGTAGGAGACCACACTGGGTGCCATTTCTGCTAGCTAAGAACAAGCAACTATGGCTATAATTTTCCCAGGCTCACCAAAAATGAACAACAGAAGATTCTTGGTACTATGTGAGCATTGTTTAAATGCCACAACCTACCTGAGTATTGTTGCTAACCATGTCCATCCCTTTATGACTGTTGTGTACCCATCTTCTGATGGCTACTTCCAGCAGGGTAACGTTCCATGTCACAAAGCTCAAATCATCTCAAACTGGTTTCTTGTATAATGAGTTCACTGTACTCAAACAGCATCCACAGTCACCAGATATCAGTCCAATAGAGCACCTTTGGGATGTTGTTGAATGGGAGATTTACATCATGGATGTGCAGCCAACAAATCTGCAATAACTGAGAGATGCTATCATGTCAATATGGACCAAAATATCTGAGGAATGTTTCCAGCACCTTGTTGAATCTGTGCCACAAAGAACTATGGCAGTTCTGCAGGCAAAAGGGGGTCCAACCTGGTACTAGCAATGTGTACATAATAAAATGGCCAGTGAGTGTACATATGACCTAAAAATGAATTCTAGTACCGGTAATTACAGAACAATAAGCTTTACTTTTCTTCCAAATTATGGAAACTATAATAAAAAATAAATTAGAAAAGTACCTATGTGAAAATAGTATACAAAATAACAACCAGCATGAATTTATGATGGGAACATCCTCTCAAACCAACTTTAAGATTTTTTTTGAACAGGCAACTGCAATAGTTAACAAAAACAAAGCATACGTAATTTACTTAGACTTTCAAAAACCTTTGATACGGTCCCACACCAAAGATGAATTCTGAAACTTGAAGCTGTAGCCATCAGAGTTAACCTACAAAACTGAATCTCCAGTTGGTAAACCACCAGGAGACAAAGAGTACAGATAAAAAGAGAATGTTCCACATGGAGTGATGTCATTAGCAGACTCCCTCGGGGGTCTCTCCTGGGAACAATTTTTTTCTGCTTTATATTAATGACATTGATTCTGATATAGTTAGTAAAGTTTACATATGACACTAAAATAGAGGAATGGCACACACTAAGGAGGCAGCAAAAAAAATTAAAAACACCCGGACATGCTTTAGAACTGGAAAAACTCTTGAAAAAATGCAGTTTAAAGCAGAAAATTTCAAAGTGCTACACAAGGGCAAAACAACATTGATTATAAATACAAGATAGGAGGCACTGTGCAACGGGAAGCACCCTTAGAAAGGGATTTAGGGTTTTTTTGTTGACAAAACATTTTCATCATCTAAATAATGTGGAGAAGCGATTAAAAAAATAAAATGCTATCTTATTTTATAATATCATATTTGAATAGGGATGTTATGTTCAGACTATAAAATGCATTAATGAGCCCTAATCCGGAGTTTAGTCTGCAGTTCTGGTCACCATTCTACAAAAAAGAGATAACACCACTTGAAGCTGTTCAGAAGAGTGCAAACAAGTGTATCCCAGGGGTTTAAGTATATGTCCTACACTGACAGACTCAAAAAATTAAACCTGTGTAGTCTCAAGCAGAGCGGACTGCATAGGAATCTAATCCAGGACTTCAAAATCCTCAAAGGCATTGAAAAAGTAAATTCAATAGAATTATTTCAGCTTAACGGTGACATGCTCAAGGACACCAGTGAAAATTAAGGGGAAGTGCATTAAGGATTAATGCCAGGAAGCACTTCATTATACAAAAGAATTGTGGGAAACAGGAACAAACTACAGAGGCATGTAGTTGAAGCAGAAACCTATTAGCTAAGCAAATTAGCTTAATAGACTGAATGGTCTCTTCTGGTTTGTTAATGTAATTTCTAATTTCTTATGTTCTAAAAGTATAGTCAGGTCAAGTTGCTACCTGCTGCTGGTACCATGTAGCCGTGCATGGCCTATGTCAAGGCCCTCTTTGAGATTGGGGGTCAGACTAGCAACCTGTCTCTTCAAAAACTCTATGCAATTTAAAAACTGGTATTAATAGTGCTGAGCCAAGGAGGAAATCTCCTAAGACAGCTTCTCTTTAGAAAGGCATGCTGGGTATGAGACAAAGCCTTTAAACCTGCAGGAACATAAGACAAGGTAACCCTGTTTTCATCTGAGGTCGAGTATAGTTCAGGATTGCCAGGCTGGTGCTGAGGAATCATCCATTCATTCGTTTCACTGTGTTGAGCCTTTTGTGCGCTATCCGAGTGTGCATTTGGAACATGCTACACTTTCACAGAAATGAAGATGCCAGTGGTGGTCTAGGTGCCCTGACCAGAAACAGAAGAACATTTTTTTTTCTAAGGTGTCACTCCAGGCAACTGACCAATTGGACAAAAAATTGGTCTGCACAGCCAATTGAGTCAACAGGTGAATTCATGTACGATGAGGGACAAAGAACAATGGGTTGAAAGCACTGTTGGCAAACTTTAAGGTAACCTTAGGTCAAGTGAGTTTCATCCTACCTATCATGCCATCAAACCCCTACTCCAAACTCCTGCTTTGAGTTCAATTAAGGAAACTTATGGTATGCTACTATATAATGGAAACAAGTGCAGAGTGCCTTCAGTTCAATACTTTGAGTAGTTGTTTTTGGCTGCACCCCTTTTTCAGATAAATGCAAGTGATGCAGCATTTTTCAACGCTGACCCTTCCATTAATGGAGGTCCACCTTCAACTGAGGAAGTGAGACTGGCAGTCGAAGGCTTGAAAAGAAACCTGGAATTAAAATAAATTTTATTTAGAATAGCTAACATGATAGATAAGAAATCTTAAATAGCTGATATAATCCTGCTTAACATGAGTAATAAGGTTTTTATTAATTTCTGGATTAATAAACTATATAATTCTGATGGGTGAAACATATGCACAGAATTGAATTTGCAGTGAAACAAATTCATGCCATTCACAACAAGGTGTTTAGTTCTCGTGATGGTTGCTAGGTATCAGTTGTTTGACAGCAGTGGCTTTCCCCGTAGTGACATTTTGCTATGGAGAAGTGTAGTACATGATGGTATGTTTTCAAATGTAAAATATACAGCATGCCATATTTTTAAAAAACTTACTGTGTGACTGTCCAGGCTGACTGCAGCTACCATTTTTACTTGAATCTGGGGCCAGCAACAGTCATGTACCAAAATGAGCCAGACAATGAGGGCATAAATAAACAACAGCAGGTGCAAGTGTGCAGTGTTCTTATTTTCACACTGTGCTCAAACAAACTGCGATGCATTGTTCATTAAGTAAATCTTTGGCTGCTCCCGTTAGGGGTCGCCACAGCAGATCATCTTCTTCTATATCTTCCTGTCTTCTCCATGTTGTTCTGTTACACCCATCACCTGCATGTCCTCTTTCACCACATCTATAAACCTTCTCTTAGGCCTTCCTCTTTTCCTCTTGCCTGGCAGCTCTATCCTTAGCCATCCTTCTCCTTTCATAATTCCATAAAAACAGATGTACTGGTGGAGGTTAAAATGTATAATGAATCTTCCGCCATCATTTCTCAGCTTTCAGACAAGGGAAGTCAACATCTGCCCCTCAAACACTTTTCTTGGGCGTATTCCCAACTGTCTGCTTCCTGTTCTCAATAGCATTGGCTCCTCCATGATTCTGCTATTCCTTCTCTTTTTCTTTCCTTAAACTTTTGTTTCAACCTCCATTCTTCTGTTTCTACTTTTCTGTTTTGTTCCCTCTGCTTCTAGCTAATGATCCTTTTGATGCCTCATTCAGGCACAGGTGCCACAAACACAGACCCTGGAGCGTTATAGAGGAAACTGGATACCACGCACGTCCACATATGTATACCTAGCTAGTCAATTTCCCATAAACACCCTGGTGTCACTTTTGCACGATACCACATGCACCTGCACCTACTCGGAGCCCAAGCAATCTGTTTTAGTTATTTAAATAACTGCATATCACTACAGACCTCCCTTTCAATACATACTGCACTTCCTCACAATGATGTGTATGAGTGACATCAATAGAACTGATTTTACCAGTGTGGTACGGATTACATGCATTAGGCAGCTGAAGAAAAGAACACAGGCAACACAGAAGTGTGAAAGAGGCTTTAATAAACAATATCCCCTGCTTTCTACCCATAAAAAAGAAAACTCCAAAAAAAACCTTTAATGAGTTTCCTATTTTTCAATTATGAAATCACCTTCAAAACAATTTTAGTATTAGTTTGGCGAAGTTGTATGCAGAACAAAACTTGTCCTTTTTGCTCATCACAACTATATAAATTAAGGTTACAAACTGAGTGGTCAGTATCCAGAGTAAAAAGCACTTACCACCTTAGTAATTTGAAATGATGACTGAACAGAAGGGCATGGTGATACAGTGTATGAATTTTGAATATTGTCAACAAATCCTTATTAAAATTGTTCTTTAATGGCATTGTCCATATAGCAGCTCTAAAGTGAGTGTTTGTAGACTTCTAATAAAGAAATCTGAATCAGATTCCAATCTGTCCAATATCAAATTTACCATTTCTTTATAAGTTTTAATAGAAAACTGAATTCCTACAACTCAAATGCCAGGATACTTTATAGTTAAAACAGACAAGACTCTCATGGGCCTTTTCCTGTGCATCAGACAGCATCTGCCCAGAGCAGCTCTACTGATTTTATTCACTTTTCTGATGAAAAACTAAAAGGACCTGTCTTATATAATTTAGAGGGTGGGGGAGGTGAACATAGGTTAAAATGGTCTGTCACAGTGAAAAAGGTTATGTACTGTAAAGGAACTTTGGAAATGCTTCTTAAATCAACTGACAGCACTAAAAGGACATATGTGAGGGCTAAAAAGGACAAAATTCATAAGTGACTCAAGAAAAAGCTTTTTTTATCTCTCTTTTGGTTCTAGCCTACCATTAGATTGCTTTTAGACAAGCAAAGAAAGAACTCTTAAAAATAATAATAATAATTACAATGATACCAGAAAGCAATGCCACATGTTGCGAAAGTAATTAAACAGAACAAAACAGCATTTATTTGCATGTAACAATGGCAAATGGTGGCAGAGCGGTTAGAGCTACTGCCATTAAGCTACAGGGATGAGGATGGAACTGCACGTTCTCCCCATATCTTATTTGGGAAGACCAAAGACTTATGTGTTAGGTTGGTTAACAAATCTAAGTTAGACGATGTGTTGGACTGGCTTCCTGCCTAGGGTTTATTTTCATCTTGCACCTGTTGCTGCCTGGGTAAAAGCTTTCAGCTTTCGGAAATACTCTGCAAAATATATACAGCCATGGCCAAAAGTTTTGAGAATAACACAAATATTGTTCTGCGGTGGGCTGGTGCACTGCCCAGGGATTTGTTCCTGCCTTGCGCCCTGTGTTGGCTGGGATTGGCTCCAGCAGACCCCCATAGACAGATAGATAGATAAATACTTTATTAATCCCAAGGGGAAATTCACATAATCCACCAGCAGCATACTGATAAAGAAAATATTAAATTAAAGAGTGATAACAATGCGGGTATAGAGACAGACAATATCTTTGAATAATGTTAACGTTTACCCCCCTGGGTGGAATTGAAGAGTCGCATAGTGTGGGGGAGGAACAACCTCCTCAGTCTGTCAGTGGAGCAGGACAGTGACAGCAGTCTGTCGATGAAGCTGCTCCTCTGTCTGGAGATGATACTGTTTAGTGGAAGCAGTGGATTCTCCATGATTGATAGGAGCCTGCTCAGTGCCTGTCGCTCTGCCATGGATGTCAAAGTGTCCAGCTCCATGCCAACAATACAGCCTGCCTTCCTCACCAGTTTGTTCAGGCGTGAGTCGTCTCTCTTCTTTATGATGCCTCCCCAGCACACCACCGCGTAGAAGAGGGCGCTCGCCACAACCGTCTGGTAGAACATCTGCAGCATCTTATTGCAGATGTTGAAGGACACCAGCCTTCTAAGGAAGTATAGTCGGCTCTGTCCTTTCTTACATAGAGCATCAATATTGGCAGTCCAGTCCAATTTATCATCCAGCTGTACTCCCAGGTATTTATAGGTTTGCACAGTCACCTCTGATGATCACAGGGTCCATGAGGGGTCTGGGCCTCCTAAAATCCACCACCAGCTCCTTAGTTTTGCTGGTGTTCAGTTGTAGGTGGTTTGAGTCACACCATTTAACAAAGTCATTGATTAGGTTCCTGTAGTCCTCCTCCTGCCCACTCCTGATGCAGCCCACGATAGCAGTGTCATCAGCGAACTTTTGCACGTGGCAGGACTCCGAGTTGTATTGGAAGTCTGATGTATACAGGCTGAACAGGACCAGAGAAAGTACAGTCCCCTGTGGTGCTCCTGTGTTGCTGACCACAATGTCAGACCTGCAGTTCCCGAGACACACATACTGAGGTCTGTCTTTAAGATAGTCCACGAGCCATGCTACCAGGTATGAATCTACTCCCATCTCTGTCAGCTTAGCCCTAAGGAGCAGAGGTTGAATGGTGTTGAAGGTGCTAGAGAAGTCCAGAAACATAATTCTTACAGCACCACTGCCTCTGTCCAAGTGGGAGAGGGATCATTGTAGTATATAAATGATGGCATCCTCTGCTCCCACCTTCTCCTGGTATGCGAACTGCATAGGGTCGAGGGTGTGGTGGACCTGTGGCCTCAGGTGGTGAAGCAGCAGCTGCTCCATGGTCTTCATCACATGTGACGTCAGAGCGACAGGCCGGAAATCATTCAGCTCACCTGGACGTGATACCTTTGGAACTGGGGTGATGCAAGATGTTTTCCAAAGCCTCGGGACTCTCCCCTGTTCCAAGCTCAAGTTGAAGATGTGCTGTAGAGGACTCCCCAGCTCCAGCGCACAGACCTTCAGCAGTCATGGCGATACTCCATCTGGACCCGCTGCTTTGCTGGCACAAAATCTCCTCAGCTCTCTGCTTACCTGGGCTGCTGTAATTGTGGGTTGGGGTAAACCTGTTAAAAAAGTTGTTCATCTGGTTTGCTCTCTCCATGTCTATCTCGATGGTGGCACCCCACTTTGAGCTGCAGCCAGTGATGATCTTCATCCCATCCCAAACTTCCTTCATGCTGTTATTCTGCAACTTCTGCACCAGCTTTCTCCTGTACTGCTCCTTCGCTGCCCTGAGCTGGACTCTAAGTTCCTTCTGCACGTGCTTGAGCTCATGCTGATCACCGCCATTAAAAGCCCTTTTCTTCTGGTTCAAAAGGCCCTTGATGTCACTTGTAATCCATGGCTTGTTGTTAGCATAGCAGTGTACTGTTCTTACTGGAACTACAATGTCCATACAGAAGTTGATGTAGTCAGTAGTGCAGTCAACAACCTCCTCAATGTTCTCACTATATGATCCCTGCAGGATATCCCAGTCCGTAGTTCCAAAGCAGTATCTCAGAGCCTGCTCTGACTCAGGGGACCACTTCCTGAATGAGCGTGTGGTTGTAGTTAGCTCCCTCACTCTTGGTTTGTAGTGAGGCTGAAGCAGAACCAGGTTATGATCTGCTTTCCCAAGCGCAGGCAGCGGGGTAGAGCTGTATGCATCTTTAACGTTTGCATATAGTAGGTCAATAGTCCTATTTCCCCGGGTGTTACAATCCACATACTGGGAGAAGGCAGGTAATGTTTTGTCCAGCGTTACATGGTTAAAGTCTCCAGCAATTAGCACAAGCACCTCGGGGTGCTGTGTTTGTAATTTAGCAACTGCGGAATCCATGACCCTGTAGTTAGTATATAGCGGGTTGGATAGCGCCTGACTAACTGACAAATATTGTTTTTTCACAAAGTTTGCTGCTTCAGTGTTTTTAGATCTTTTTGTCAAATGTTTCTATGGTATACTGAAGCATAATTACAAGCATTTCATAAGTTTCAAAAGCTTTTATTGACAATTACATTAAGTTCATGCAAAGATTCAATATTTGCAGTGTTGGCCCTACTTTTTCAAGACCTCTGCAATTTACCCTGGCATGCTGGCAATCAACATCTGGACCAAATCCTGACTGATGGCAGCCCATTCTTACATAATCAATGCTTGGAGTTTATCAGAATTTGTGGGTTTTTGTTTGTCCACCCACCTTTTGGGGATTGACCACAAGTTCTCAATGGGATTAAGATCTGGGGAGTTTCCTGGCCATAGACCCAAAATTTCAATGTTTTGTTCCCGAGCCACTTTGTTATCACTTTTGCCTTATGGCACGGTGCTCCATCATGCAGGAAAAGGCATTGTTTGTCACCAAACTGTTCTTGGATGGTTGGGAGATGTTGCTCTCGGAGGATGTTTTGGTACCATTCTTTATTCATGGCTGTGTTCTTAGGCAAAATTGTGAGTGAGCCCACTCCCTTGGCTGAGAACCAACCCCACACATAAATGGTCTCAGGATGCTTTACTGTTGGCATGTACCTTTTGCAGAATATCAGTTTGTCCCTGATGTTTTTTTTGGAGCGAAGTGGCTTCTTTGCTCCCCTTCTTGTCACCCAGCCATCTTTCAAAAGTCTTCTCCTCAATGTGCGTCGAGATGCACTCATACCTGCCTGCTGCCATTCCTGAGTAAAGCCCTGCACTGGTGGCACCCCGATCCCGTAGTTGAATCAACGTTAGGAGACGGTCCTGGCAATTGCTGGACTTTCTTGGGTGCCCTGAAGCCTTCTTCGCAACAGCAGTGGAAATGGGTTGTTTGGGATTAAGTTCATTTTCATGGCAAACAGGGACTTTGCAATTAATTGCCATTCATCTGATCACTCTTCATAACATTTTGTAGTATGAAGAAAATTGTCATCATAAAATCTGAGGCAGCAAACTTTGTGAAAACTAATATTTGTGTCATTCTCATAACTTTTGTCCATGACTGTATATATATATATTGGTTTTCTACCAATGTGCCCAAAGATATTTATGTTAGGTTAAGGATGACATCAAATTAGCCTCAGTGTGAGTGGGTGTGTGCAAATGACTGGCACCCTGTCCAGAGAGGGATCCTGTCTTGTATCCAAGGCTGATAGGATAGGTTCAGACCCCCCACTAAGTAGTCCTGAACTGGACTGGGCAGATGCAAAGAGTGATAGAGATTATTACCATTACTATTGCTAAAAACTGAACACTTGGATGGATGATTGAATAATAGTGGGCATGTCTGTTGCCTTTCACAGTGCAAAAATGCTGGTAAATCCAACCTTTCTTAAGTAAAAATCTAGAAAAGGTTGTTTTTAAGCAGCTAAACGATTATTTTATTAAACATGTTCATGACTAGTGTCAGTCAGATTTTAGAACAAATCATAGTACAGAAACTGTACTAGTTAAAGTAGTAAATGATTTGCAGTTTAAAACAAAACAGTGGTAATATATCTCTTCCTTTTCTCTTAGACTTGAGTGCAGCATTTGACACAATAGACCACTTTATTCTTACAAATCACCTCAGACAATGGTCTTTCTCCAGCAGTGTCTTAAATTAGTTTAATTTTATTTAACAGCAGAACATTTTTTGTTAGTTGTGGTGGTTGTACTTTGGAGATCCATGATATTGTATATGGTGTACCACAAGGATCTATTCTGGGTCCGCTGCTCTTTTCGATCTACATGCTTCCACTAGGTAAGATTATCTCAAAACACAAGGTGAGCTACCACAGCTATGCAGATGGCACACAGCTTTATTTATCAACAGTGCCTGATGGCCCTGATACTCTTGGCTCTCTCTTTCCAACGTCTTAGCAGTATTTCTAAATGGATGTATAGTAACTAAATAAGGAAAAAACAGAAATCTTAGTGAGTGTCAAATATGGAAATAGCTGGGGCATTAGAAATGAACTTCATCTTTTAGGTTTAAAAGTCAAGGCAGAGGTAAAAAATTTAGGGAAATCATGGATTTTGAACTAAACTTTAAATCACACATAAATCAGACTGCATTTTTTCACTTAAGGAATATAGCAAAAGTTATGCCTCTTCTAACATTACAAGATGCTGAAAAATTAGTTCATGCTTTTCTATTCAGTTGACTAGATTACTATAATACCTAAGAAAGACATTTCTTCCTAGAATTTTGATTCTGTTCATCTGGACAAAGTTTTTAAGTGGGAGAAATATTTCGAGACTTATCCAAGTCTCTTCCTCAGTCTCAGTTGACTGCAGGTTTCCCCAACCTTATAAACAGTACCTTTGCTTAATCACAGAGACTAGCACCATTGACAAAGGGCCAGTTGATCAGTTGATCAGCATTTTTTCACCTAAGAAACATAGCAAAAGTTAGACCTCTTATATCATCGAAAGATGCAGAGAAATTAGTTCATGCGTTTGTTTTCAGTCGGCTAGATTACTGTAACGCACTCCTCTCAGGACTACCCAAAAAAGACATCAATCGTTTGCAACTAGTGCAGAATGCAGCTGCTAGAATCCTTACCAGGAAAAGAAAATCCGAACACATTTCTCCAGTTTTGATGTCACTACACTGGTTACCTGTGTCATTCAGAATTGACTTTAAAATTCTGCTTATGGTTTATAAAGCTTTAAATAATCTCGCCCCGGCTTATATATCGGAATGTCTGACACCTTATATTCCAAATCGTAACCTCAGATCCTCAACTGAGTGTCTCCTTAGAATTCCAAGAGCAAAACTTAAAAGAAGTGGTGAGGCGGCCTTCTGCTGTTATGCACCTAAAATCTGGAATAGCCTGCCAGTAGGAATTCGCCAGGCTAATACAGTGGAGCACTTTAAAAAACTACTGAAAACATATTATTTTAACATGGCCTTCTCATAACTTCACTGTAATTTAATCCTGATACTCTGTATATCTAATTCATTATAATAACTATTCATTCAAAATCTGTACTAACCCCTACTCTCTCTTCTGTTTCCTTTTCCGGTGTCCTGTTGGTGGTGGCGTGCGCCACCACCATCTACCCAAAGCACCATGATGTTCCAACAATGATGGATGGATTAAAAGCCAGAAATCTGTATGACCATCAGCATCAAGTAACTCCGTGAAAAAACCCGAACTACAAAGAGGACTATTTCATTTATGTTAGGTAGAATGCCCAAAGGGGACTGGGCGGTCTCGTGGCCTGGAACCCCTACAGATTTTATTTTTTTCTCCAGCCTTCTGGAGTTTTTTTTTGTTTTTTCTGTCCACCCTGGCCATCGGACCTTACTCCTTTCTATGTTAATTAATGTTGTCTTATTTTAATTTCTTATTTTGTCTTTTATTTTTCTTCTCTCCATTATGTAAAGCACTTTGAGCTACTTTTTGTATGAAAATGTGCTATATAAATAAATGTTGTTGTTGTTGTTGTTGTTTTAGCATTGTTATAGTGGCTACCGCTGTCAACAACAACAACATTAATTTATATACCACATTTTCATACAACAATGTAGTTCAAAGTGCTTTACAAGATGACAAAGAGAAAATTACAAGAAAAGAAAAACAATTAAGATAAGGCAATAATATTAAAGAATAAGTAACAACAAAACAAGGTAAGGTCAAATGTTCAGGAGAACAGAAAAAAACAACCAAAAAACTCCATTTAGGCTGGAGAAAAAAACAAAAAATCTGCAGAGGTTCCAAAGCCAAAGACCACCCAGCCCCCACTGGGCATTCTACCTAACATAAATGTTCCTAAATCAGTCCATTTTTTTCAAGCTTCGCATGATGAGATTCTGATGAACATGGCCTCATGGATAGCTGAGACACCTGCCTTCATTCCATCATCTCAGGGAGCTGCATGATACCATGATCAGGTGGTGGTGGCACAGATCACCACCACAAAAGAACCGGAAAAAGCAGCAAAGAATAGTAGGGAGTAGTACAGATTGCGAATCCCTGAAGAATATGATAATTCTATACCCATACGGTCTATTAGGAAGAGAACTGAAATGTAGCTACGAGAAAGCCATATTAATATAATGGGGTTTTAGTGTTTTTTTTAATGTTCCACAGTATTAGCCTGGCAATTTTTTATTGATAAAATATTCCAGATTTTAGGTGTATAACAGAAAAAGGCTGCCTTACCACTTCTTTTAAGCCTGGCTCCTGGAATTATAAACAGACCTCCAGTAGAAGATCTAAGGTTATGACTTGGTTGTAGGGGGACAAGCATTCCAGAATATAAGAAGGGGTAAGATTGCTTAATGCTTTATAAACCATTAGTAGCATTTTAAAGTCAAATTCTGAAGGTAACCAATGTAACAAAGCTAAAAATACTGGCTGCTGCATTCTTCACTAATTGCAACCGACTGATGTCTTTCTTAGCTAGTACTGTTAGGAGTGCATTACAGAAAATCTAGCCAACTAAAAACAAAAGCAGACATTTTTCAGTGTCTTGTTATGATATAAGAGATCTAACTTTTGCAATATTCTGTAAGTAAAAAAATGCAGTACTTGAAATATGGTTAATATGGGGTTTAAAGTTTAGGTCAGAGTCAATGATTACCCCTAAATTCTTAACTCCTTCCTTGATTTTTAAATCTAAGGGATCAAGATTATTTCTAATGACCTTGCTATTTCTATGTTTGCCAATCACTTCCATTTTTCCTTATCATTCACCACTGACTTTAAAATACTACTAAGGGTTTATAAAGCATTAAGCAATCTTTGCCCCTCCCTGTATTTTGGAGTGCCTGTCCCCCTACACCCCAAGTCATTACCTTAGATTTTCTAATGAAGGTCTGCTTATAATTCCAAGAGCCAAGCTTAAAAGAAGTGGTGAGGCAGCCTTTTACAATTATGCACCTAAAATCTAGAATACTTTACAAATAGAAATTCACCAGGCTAATACTGTGGAATTGAAACTGCTAAAAACCCAGTGTTTTAATTTGGCATTTTTGTGGTTATGTTTTAGTTGTACTCCCTAACAAACTACAGTATATGGACACAGAATTATCATATTCTTCAGGGATCTGCTATCTTTATTAATCTCCACTTTTCTCTGCTGTCTTTTCCGGTTCTTCTTCTGTGTCACCTCTACCTGATCAAGGCACCATACAGCCACCTGTGTTGATGGATTGAAGGTGGATGTCCCAGCTTCCCACAAGACCGACATTATAAAATACAATAATGTGAAGCCTGAAAACAATGGACTGATTTATGACCATTTATGTTAGGTAGAATGTGGAGGTTGGGTGATCTTTTGGCCTTGGAGACCCTGCAGATTTTGGTTTTTTTTTCTCCTGCCTAACTGAATTTTTTTGTTTGTTTTTTCTGGTCTCATCACTGGACTCATCTATAGAGACTTACATCATGACGCCTGTATATAAGGACGCTACTCTTCTATTTGATTTTTATTTTTTAAGATTGCATAGATTTATTTGTTTTTTTCTTAGTTACTTATTATTGCCCAATCTTATTTGTTTTTCTTTTCTTGTAACTTTCTCTTTGTCATCTTGTAAAGCACTCTGAGCTACACGGTTTGTATGAAAACGTGCTATATAAATAAATGTTGTTGTTGTTGCTTGATTCCAAAATGGGATGTCATCTGTGGGGTGCTTGTATATTTTCTTCACGCTTGTGCAAGTTTCACTTTTCAGTACAAAGACTGTATACACCTGTGAGATCAGCAGCCTTTCCAACTGGTCACAGTTAGCCATCTTAACTCTAGAAGGGTGGGATGTGAGGAGTTGTTGTAAACAGATTCTGCTTTATGGCTCAATATTAGCTTGTTGAAAAATGCTTTCAAAACATCAACTTGGGAGTATTTTATCACTCAAAGTGATGACTGCTGCATTCCCTAATCGACAATTAAACAAGCAGCTTGCCATGCTAGATTCAGTCCTTAAAGAGCCTGTCAGTTCAATGGGTTTTCTACTGAAATATTTATGAAGCCCTCTGTGCATGCTGCGAAATAAAGAGCCATCTCCGAGAATTAGTGCTCAAGGAGGTGTCATAAGTCAAGCATGCTCTGAAAAGCCCTAAGATGGATATCAGGGTGTGCATAACACAACTGCAGTGCAGATGTGGACTGGCAAAGTTATTTATTTGCACAGCATGCAAAGTTACAGCCATGTCCATTTCTAAATAACATAAAGCCACACTCACTTCCATCAAAATCTGAAAGTCTGAGCAAGAGAACCAGGGTTCCTAGCCTTTTAGCTGTCCTGTTTCAGGGGGTATGCTCATTTGTTATACGGAGCTGGACCTTCACTTTCTATTACTCTAGCCTGAATTCAGTGGAATGTGTATAGTTGAGTAGAGTTTAAAACTAGTGACTGTGCATGTCAAGTCTGCATGGGTTTTCTTCCCAAACACTAAGACATACAGGACAGGACAACGGGCAACTCTAAGTTGTCTCTGGTGTGTGCATGAGTGGGCCTTGTGATGGACTGGAAATTTGTACCCAGTAGTGCTGGGACTGCCACAACTCTGTATGTTCCTGAACAAAATAAGTTGGAAAATGGATAGATGGATGGATGATAGACTAAACAAATTTTGCAACTCTTGGATTTTGCCCACGTTCTCGAGTGTCTGTCACAGATATTTCACATTAGCTGATATTAGATTTCTACACCCAATAGTGTGGCCCATATCAATAATTACAAATATATCACATTCAGAGTAAATGAAAATAAAATGAGAAGCAAGGAAAAAAACAGAAAGGAGTCAAAGAAAAGAAAACCACAATTGCAGTACATACAAAGAACTATAAATATTTGTTCAATTTTTTTCTTGTGTGCCTCTCAACTATAGCACAGCTCCACTTATTTAAGGCTGAGGTCTTGGGTACCCCGTTCAGGTAGACTGTATACAAATCAAGTCGCGTATGCTTAAAAAGTGAACAAAAACATTCAAACAGGACCAACAAGAATGTATAGACAGCACCAAAATGAGAGGGACTGTCATGCCTTGCCCACCGACCGTGAAGAAACGAGATGCCACCAAGTGACTCCACGCCTACAGCTAAACACTTTGAGTAGAAGCTCAGAGCAAAGAGGAGCCGCACCCGAGAGAGAAGCTGTCCAGACAAATTAACAAGCATTTTTGACAAGTGCCTCCTTGGTAACATTAGCCCACTCTTGAACTTCATAAATGAAAAAGTTAAATGTCATCTGGAGGCCAGAACTTTGAAGATCAACTGCAGGTAAAAGACATAGAGGCTTCTTTTTCATCTCTGGTCAGTTTACTGAATTGATTTCCCACTGGCTATGTGTATGTAATATTATATAGTTGTATTGTTAACTGGGTAGGGCTACTGATGGTGTTGATTTCATTGTAATACTATTCTTTAGATGTATCTTAAAAGTTATTCATACAAAGGAGTGTGTGTTGTTTTTTTTTTTTGTTTTTTTTAAGCTTAGTTGTATTTGTACCTTCTACTATACACCTGATGTGGCCAGGAAAGGCTCCTACAATTGAAATAATTTGATGGCTAGATGAATATATTTTGTTAGTTCTACTTATTTAACCCATCTATGCATGTCTTTTGTGTATTCATTCTTATTCTTTTGGACCATGCTAATTCCAATATAGGGTTATGGGTGCATTAAATACTGTGGAAGCCACAGTCCTTAGGGCCCCAAAAGCAGATAAGTTGAAATAATTAGAAACACAGATGCACTGGCATCTTCTCCCATAGCTCCAATGCTGAGTCATGTAGTGGTGTCTCACACTTTAAACATGGCTGTCCCTCTCCTTCCTATGCCTTTCACCCTGACTGACTACACAGGGGTTTCAAAATGTGTTAATGAATCATACCTTGCAACATACAGAAACATGTGTATATACATTTTGCCCAATCCTTCTCAGTAGGTTGTTCGTTAATTCATTGAATCTATGAATGCCTGGTACCTTACAAAGAATTGTACATTAACACTCAAAGGTTTAATGTTTTCTGTCCTTATTCTTTTTCCTAATTCTTTATATTCTCCATATTCCCTTTTCTTCCACCTTGATGAAGACTCCAAAATGCCATTGTTGAAGAGTGTGTATGTTTAATGGGAAATAGTAAACATCTCTTGTTTTCAGTATTTCCCTATTACTCATTTATCCACTGTTTTACCAATTTCCCTTTCCTCTCCTACTCCTCAAGACAGCCTTGTCCCTAACTCTTCATTGTTTGTCAACTGGACTCCTAACTTCACTGTTACAAATTGTACCTACTTTGTCTGTGTTTCCTGAGCCTACTTGTGGCCCTCTTGCTTCAGGTGTGGCTCCTGCTACTTTGCTTAAGTTATTGTTCATGGTCCTGTCCACTCTTTCTTCCCTCACACGAAGAGAAAACATTCTGCATGGGAGAAGTTTGATAACTCTGTCTATCCTTCAAGGGGATTCCTTCTGGTCACAACTGAAGTTAAGAAAAATGGGTCCAGTCATTGATGCTAACATGAATGTCACTGTCTCAGCCCCGGATAATTTAAAACTGAATTGGTTGTCCTTGTACATTGTGGTTCTCTGCAGCTGAATGGTGCTACATATGTTGCTAATGATCCTGGTGTTTTGTGAGCCTTGCACAAGTATTCTGGATGTTTCTAATAATCTTCCATATTCACTCTGTCTTTGCTTCTTTTGATGACACTTCTCCTGCTTCAGATTGAACCTCTGGCTTCATTTATTGGATTTTCTATTTTTGGTTTATTGGACTTACAGTTTTTTTCTTTTTTTACTGTGTCTTTCTTTACTATTCTCTATTGTTGCATTTCTTGCTGTCACATTTCCCCCTTTTCCCTCTTGGTTGTCATTACATTTTGCCCTTCTTCCCCCTTCTCTCCTGTCTTCTTCATTTGAAGCTGTCTGCTAAAATATTGATATGTGAGGTGATGCACAAGATTATTTGTAAAATACTATATGTGCCTGTGTCAAGATCCTGGACTTTTTCTCAGGCTGAAAGACTCTGCTCTTCTGCTTAGTGGGTGAACTTCTAACCTCTGCTTTTTTAAACTAAACAAGTGTAACTTAATAAGGATCTTGACCTGGAGGTAGCCCTGACTCTGCCTAGTACTGACAGATACTAAGGGAATATCAAAGCAGACACCTGAGATGTAATACCATGAGATCACTAGAAAGGCATATGGCTGGGTAGGCATCTGTGTGTCTAGTTTGCAATGATATAACTGTAAAAACTGCTAACAGGACAATCCAGATTAGAACAACAGTACATGTTGGATATTTCTTCTTTTTGATTTCAAACTTCCTTTCATTCTTTTTTTTTGTCAACTAAAGGTAGAGTGAAGCTTGATTCTTCCAGAAAACAACATTGGAACCTACCCCTGATGGGACACCAATCCATCAGGGGCACATACACACAATAATCCACAATCAGACTGAAATGAGAAAGATATTTAATTTGTATATCTTTGAGATGTAAGAATAAGGCTTAGAGATAAAAACCACAAGAACACAGGGAGAATGTAAAAAACTTGGCATAGAGAGTGACTGGGTGGTGGAGTCTAGAGGCAGTAGCACCACTCAGTACTGTGAATCCATGCCATGTGTTTTTTGTATGTTATAATTACTGCTATAATTTTTCTGCATTTGAGCACATTTTACTTTTCTACTGCAGGTGGGAAGGTGCTGTAGGAGGAAGTCTGTTGCCCGTATAACCTTCCTCCTTATTATTTTTCATTTAATAATCCTTTTACTTTGTGACTACCAGGGGCGCCTCATTGCCCTGACTTCACACACAACTCGCCTATAGACAGTTCCAAGCTCTTTTGAATAAAGATTTTTTTGTCTCACTCCCTTCCAACTCCGGCTCACCTTTCAGGAATTAGATGGTTTCTATTATGTTGAACTCAGAAATACTTCCAGGGCTAAGGTGTTATGTAATTGGAGCACTTTCCAGATCAGATGGAACTAATAGTGCCCCCTGGTGGCACCCAAGGACCCCGACAGGTCTGCCCTTCAAAACTCCAATTCCTGGGCCAAACCAGAGAAGCACTGCCAAGTTTTATACTGGGGAATGAATTGTCCATCCATTATTTGTTTGTTCCCGACTGGGATAGGAATCTATCATCAACCTGGCCAGGTTGCACCTCCTTTCCCATAGTCCATATATTATGGCCTCTCAGCTGGGTAAGGATCCATCTTCCTTCCCATTTGGGATGCCAGTCCATCCAGCATGGCACTTACAACTTTGATATTTCAGTCTCTTTGGAATCATACACCATGACAGTGATCCCTACAATTTTCTATTTACATATCTGTACACTAGTGTTCAAAGGTTTGGAATCAACCAGAATTTGTTTTTTTGACAGTGATCTTTTTTTAAGGTACCATTAAATTGATTAAAAAATATAACCAATATATTGCAAATGTTACAAATTCCTATTTCTGATGAAAATTACTAATTTATAAGTTATTATTTACATATACACCTCCACTTATATATTTTCTATCCTTTGATTTCAGTTCAAAGGCGTGAAGCATACTTTCATTTTTTACAAGTTCTGGTCCTCTTCCAGTGTCACCTGGTGGGCTCTATATACTGTATCCATACAGTACATACAGTATATACATATATATATATATATATATATATATATATATATATATATATATATATATATATATATATATATATACATACAGTAAGACCCCGCTTAATGTGGGGGATATGCTCCAAGAAATCCCAGCGCTAAACAAGGTCATCTTAACACGTAAATAATGGGGATAGGTGAAACAGGACAGAGAATAAAAAAGTTTATCATTTTTTTTATTTTGTAACATGTATAATTAAATACTTTTTTATTACATTAATTATAGACTTTTTTATTGCTAATATTGATTTTTATTCATAAATCATTCATGAAAATTAAATATATTCGAGTAAATACATAATTTATGTTTGTGATGAGGAAGGTTCTTCCTCATTTGACACTTTTTATTTTTTAGTGAAGTCATCTAACATCATTTGCCTATTTCTCTGTCGTTCAGCAAGCAATTGTCAATAGCAAGACATCGTATCAATGACAATTTGTCTTGCCTTTGAACTTTTAGAAAAATTTGGATCGTTTTGTATAAACTGATCCATAATTTCCGTAACTTTTTTTTTAGAAAATCTGTCAAAAGTTCCTTCTGTTCCTTATCTTCAGAAGCGCTAATTTTGCTAATTTGGCGTTCACCTGTATCTAATTGTCTGAGCACCTGAATTTTAGTTTCCAGCGAAATGCATTTTCTTGTCACTTTACTTTCTTTTTCTTTGCAACTACTCATTTTAAAACTAAAAAGGGATAATTGTTATTTATTACAGTAAAATAAATGTTATGTTTATATCCTTACACAATAATGTTGATGATCAATCATTGATGATCAATCATAAATGAACAGTGACGCAGCAGGCATACGTAATGTACTGTACTGCACTGATATCAAATGCACCGTGAGACTGCATGCGAGTATCTAATCAAGTCATGTGACTGGTCTGTTGTATGAGAAGCCTGCAGCCTGCTGGGAAACCTAGTACCGCTAGGGGGAGCTTCTCGGGGTACCTGCAGATCTCCATGCCCTGACTGGATAACCCAGGAACAGTTGTGAAGACCTACTCAGTAGGATTTCCTGATCCAGGGTTAAAAGGCCCATGCTGTCAGTATACAGGGGGCCTTGGAGTTGGGGGGAGCCACTGTTAAGTGGCTGGACAAATAAAGGAGGCTAGGGGTTAATCAGTATATGGGACCTAAATAGGAGGTCCAAAATGCTTAGGTTTATTATTTTTAATTCCCCATGGTTTTTTTTTTGAGATTATTGTTTCCTCACCTGCTTTGGTAACAAAACCCTTTTCTTTTGTTACTTCTGTTCTTTTTCATCATCATGTGGGTTTGGAGATGAAGCCACATATAAAGCTCCATGTCCCTGATTGACTGACTGTCTGACTAGAAATTTTTCCCTGTTTGCAGCTAATCTATGGTTTTCACGAATGTTCGATCATTTGGCCCAAAGGCCCAAAATAAGTAATTTAATCATTCAAAAATGTTTTGCATTTAATACTTGGATAGGGTAATCTTACTCACTGTTTAAAGCACTTACAAGATGGCAGAATGTCCGAATGTAAGCCATCTGCCTCATAGTTATGCCTTTTCATTTTTTTTATCTTGATCTTACTAATGATTCATATGCAAAACATTTACAGAAGAATACTATCAATGTTAACTAAGTGATATAAAAAAAAATTATTAGCTACTATAAAATTCTCTTATTGCAAAAAAAATGTTGTAAAAAATGCAAGATACTGTCTTTACACCATTATTCTTTATTGCTATCTGTAAATATTTTAAGACTAGCAGGAGTACCCGGCGTTGCCCAGGAATCTATAACTGATGAATTTCCAAAATGAAAGAAACAGAACATAGAAATCGAACAAACATTTTTCTGATTGACATTTTATTGTAATAGTTAATATAAGTGGTCATTTTAGAGGCTTTGGATACACTATATTTTTTTTGTTTTGTCTTGGGGTTCCGAAAATGAACAAATTGTGAGGATTGCCCACTATAGAACATGCTACGTAGAGTTGTCCGTGTGAAAAGTATGGATTTTCCAAATTGATGCCTTTAACTTTGAGTGATTGCCCTTCAGCCTTATTGTAAACGTTTGAAATCAAAGGGTAAATCATTCGGAATCAGCGGAATTCTTGGTATGAAAACATCTTGACGTCTTGTACAATGTTTGAGACGCCTTGAAATAGATTTTTTTGTGGCAGCGGAAGTGGACTTTCTAATGCTATGTCTTTTTTTTGGTGGCATGGGTATATTAGCGAAAAGCAGGACAATTATAATGTGTCACATGGTATTACGTACGGAATAAGCACCTGAGTGAGATGAATGTACGTTATTTACAATACGTTGGAAAGCGAACAAATAGCACCAGTCAGTCAGAAAGACGAAGACTGAAATCTTACTGTGAGTCGGAAAGCGAGTAAACAGCACCACAAATACGGAAAGCCAGTCACGCGCACTGGGTCGTTCACATTTTACATCCATACGGCAGTTCCCCTTCAAACGATGAAAGCAGTCGGCTTTCTCATACTTGAGAAACATTGGTAAAGAGGGATACACAGAGACCAAACGTGCCGCTAGATGGCGCTGCCGTTAACGTCTGTTACAACGTGTGGCCATCTTGTCGATGATAAGCACGGGGACGTGTGCCGAACGTTGTGTCGGTCAAAAGGTGTCCTGCGCTTCACCAAGGACATTTTTCCCAACCAAACATACCCCATGACCTCCTCCTGGTCACAAAGCAGCCCAATGCCCAGTTTGGTGGCGATCGGATGCCTGGTGCAGATTTGTATGGAGGACAAACAAACATACACTCTGCTTTATATATTAGATGTGTAGTTATTTTATATGGTCTGTAAGCATAACAACATCTTTTGTTTTACTTTGAATTTTCCAGTACCATCTTGTGTATTCTGCAGTTTAAACTGATTACACATCCAACCCCCTATAAGAAATCAGAACTGTTGCTTTCTCTGTCTTGCATTGTTTTTTTTTATCATTTCACATGCCTGACTTGCTTCTGTACAATTACTTATATGGGGGTTTAAAATTTTCAATAAAATTTCATTTGTTGCTATATATTCTATGTTGATAACTATGTTGTTCATTCCATGAGAAAAACAAAATGGCTTACAGAATGCAACTGTTAATAACTAATAGTTTATATAAGGTTGTGACGGTGCGTGTCGGCTCCATGCTTCCTCTTCATTCTTGGGAACTTCTTGAACCCAACACCGTTGATTATGTAACCAGAAAAGCGTGGCAGATGAGGACAAAGCACACATGAAGCAAGGGGATGGTGAGAAGTGCTCAAGTGCTTTTATTAAAAAATCTCAAAATCAAAGTGTTCCCAAAAGGTACAGTGCAACGTTCTAAATAAATAATCCATACAAAAGTGTTCATGTGGAGGATAAAAGCAGAATAAATAGTTCTATTAAAATTAGGATAAAATTAAGGCAGAAAACTGTCCTTTCTAAAAAGCCCGGCACATTCTCTCTCACTGGCCACTCCCCTGCTTATCCCATGTGGGCCTTGCAGCAGAGGAGTTGCCCTACCAATAGATGCAGCTGACCTTCCGCAGGTCCGGGTCCCTGCCATCCCATGGCTACGGTAAGGCTCCCTCTCCAGACCTAGGCTTGGGTCCCCAACAGCCATAGCGCTCACATTGGAGCTCTCCTCACAAAGCCTTTTCAACTCCCGCTGCCTACCCGGTTGTCTACGGCAAGTCACTCCTTTTAACATGCATACTCTGGCTCCCTGAGTTGCTCTGCCAGAGCGATCTCCTCTTCAGTACCTGGGCGTCAGCCACTTGCTCTGCTCAAGGGGTTCTCCTTCTCAGCTGCCTCCCTTCACCCACTCTCGAATTCACTCACATACCCTGGCTCATTTCGCCTCCTGCCTTCTTCTCTCTCTCTTCCTTTAACCTTCATTCTCTTCTTGTTTTTTCTTATTCAACTCTCTCTCTACGCTCTTGCCATGCTACCACACCCCCAACCCCCACACAAAGATGCAAGTGCGGCGATTATTTATTTTAAAGTTGCCAATCAGCCGCAGACCTTAATTTACCACACACCTCCCGCCTAAAAGCCGCTAGTTGCACAGGAAGGCTCCATGCCTCAACCAACTCTGTGCAACTTAAAACCAACCCAAGCCTAGGTTCGGTGAGGGAGCCTTACTGTAGCCATGCGACGTCACTGACCTGGACGTGTGGAAGCTCAGCCGCATCTGTTGGTAGTTGTGTATATGTACAGTATTTATGTTGTGACCACTAGGGAGTGCTTGGCAACAAGAGACATTTAGCCCTTAAATGTGTTTTTCATAGATCACTCAAACTCTATGCTGGAGTACTACAGAGCGTACAGGAAAGGGACATGGGAACTCTAGATGCTAACAAGCCTGTTTTTCATCTTTTGTAGGAGGATATCAAAAGTACAACACAAAAGACACACCTGAGAATGTTTGAAAGAACTTCTAGGGAATTGTGGAGACCGAGCAGGTCAAAAAGTGTTAAAGCAGGCTGCCCTTTCCTTAGGTCATATAACCTTTTTAAGAGGGTATAAAAAGGAACATGGACATAGGATATTTAGTTTGCCTTTGGCTTCTCTCAGAGGCAGAGTGCTGCCTTGAAGACTACGCTAGGCCAACATTACATTTAAAAGTGGTACACCATTCTATTAAAAGGGACAAGTTGCACTTATTTTTGTCTGTAAGGTTTTTAATGTTTTTATTAGTTCAGAACACAAAAGACTCTCTTTGTCAATTGTAAAATGATAAAGTGAAACAGAGGTAGAAAATAAAGACCTCCAGTTGTCTGTGTAGACAATGTTTTTTTTTCTTTTTAAGAACATGGCTCCAGCATGTCTTGAACTAAGATTACACTCACGCAGAGTTGTAATTTGAGTTTTTCGATCTCCTCATCGCATTATATTTTTATTTTTTGTCTTTTGTAAATTTTGGAGAAGATGGAATATTTTATTATTTTATTTAGGACACTGCTTTCTTACTGTTTGTCTTATTTATTGATGCTGCAATTTTAATCATATTTTCATGGCCACGGTCATGCTGTTTGTGGCTGTCAGACAGAATTGCTTTTGGGATGATCCCTTTTTGTGTCTCCACTGCAAATTTATCCCTTACATTTTAGATCTAGTTCTGCCACTTCAAAGACCATCATCTCTAATCTCAACAATGATTTTGCTCATCGCCGTAGAATTCCCAGTACATTAGAGATCTTTCAGATTCTTTAAAGAAAGAGATTACGACACCCACTTGGACTAAGATTTATCAGCTAGTGCTTTGGGAGCCAAAAGTAATAGTTACACTGTCAAATCATAAGTCAAAATGCCAATCTTAACAGAGAATATTTAAGGAGCAGCTTAAATAGATGCATTTTGTATTATTAGAATTATACTCCTGTCACATTAATAAAGTTGTGAGAAAGACTCTTTAAAGTTTAAAGAAACACTGACACATCAAAGTGCTGATATATCCTAATAGACAGTTTCTTTACATCAAGGGGTTAAACTATATTACTTGCTTTACAGGAATCTTCTAAGGTGACAAAGCTGTAACAGGTTGTTTCTAGCAAAATGATATCTATGTTTTACATCAAATAGTTAAATGACATTGTTTTATTACTACAGTACACTCCTTCCCCATCCCATTTGTTTGTTTTGTTTCTAATTCTATACATATTTGATTTGATAATGTTAAGCCAATTTGCTATTGTGAGGGTGTAACTGGATAAACATCCAAAAGAATTCAGTCCACTGCCCTGTCTGAGATCACCTCATCATCAGAAACATTGGCCATTTGTGAGTTGTCTGTCCCCTGCGTCATGACCACCTCACCAACACCTCAGACATGGCAGACTCTTGGGGACACAATACTGATTACTCTGCTGTCTTTGCCTGTGATGAGTTGTCTGCCACTGTGTCTTTTAGTATTTTATGGCAAGCAATATTAAAATGATAAATACAAATAAACATATTATATTACCTCTAAAATTATATTTATTCTAAAATGAAATTAAAATAAATCAAATTGATCCATTACCTCCTGTTTTTTTGTATAAAGAGGTCATCATATCATTTTCTGTTCCATCAAAGGAGGTGAGAGATCAGGTTCACTTGCATTACTTTCTGAGATTACATATGTAGACATCCTATCTGTGTCCCCTCATCCGAAATCACTAATGCATTCCCAGAATTTTGTCATTTGTCACAGAACAGTCTCATTTCATCTCTCTAGTGCCCATACAGCCTCTGTCACCTGTATGGTGCTGTTGTCACTGGTATGACTCTTAAGGTAGTATGTACTGTATGAAGTGGAGGAGTTTTTTGTTATTTCTTCTGTATTACTTCTGATACAGTCCGGTAGCTCTCTGAAGCCACTGATATCAAAAAGTTTGTCATTAGAATGACAATTCATTTTCAAGTTTAGCTTTTACCTTTTTGTGTAATGTAGGAGTTGCAGCAATACAAAAATGTTGAAGAAGATGGAATGGTGTAACATGGTTAAAGCATATGCAATATGTTCTTGTATCCTGTATTCCCAGCTATTGAGTGGGGTCTCATATCAACTGCTATGACCATCTCAGCTGCTGCAGTGATTTCTTTAGCATGGATTGAATCAGCTAGGAAAGGCTGCAAAAATGCTGCATGGAAACTCTGGTGTGTTGCTTCAAGTTTCCTTTCAGTTTCACCTATTTATAAAATGATGTCTAGGTGTCACACTATTTTAATAAATGGAGGGGTTCTTTTTTATTTTTAAGTATTTATAATAAGTTATTATTGAGTAGGTAGAGTGCACTTTGTGGTATGTTTCTTTTTTTGATTGAGCACTTCTTTAATTGAATTCACTTGTTTGTAATTGTATTTAACTGATTGGGTATTTTTCACATGTGTTGAAACTGTATTTAATTGGGTAGGAATTGGATTGAAGGATGTTAATAAAGGAAAAAAGGGGACTCTTGGAGGAAGACAGAAGACTGAAAGATGTTGGATTTATGTTGATGATGGACACAAAAAGACAAGAATAGAAGTGGAGAAAAGACAGAAAACGGTTCCATGACATTTTAGAAGTAGCAGTGGTTACAGAGGAGCCAGCAACATATATTAGTTTTCCGGAGGGGCATGATCAAGTTGTCCAGGATCTGAACCTGGTGTTGTTTTCCTTGAGGAAGCAAGAAGCCACTGGCTATAAGTTAAGTATTAAAATCCTGAGGGCTGAGTCACAAATAATGAAAAATCAGCACTGCATTTGATTGGGTACTGGCAGCTCTCATTCTGATGTTTAAACGCTTCCTGTCTTTATTTGTTGCAGCTTATCCTTGGGAGGAGGACAACTTTGAAGTGGACAGAACGTCAGAGTGGGTCTTCTGGAGGATCAGGCTAAAGACTGCAGGAAAATTGACTGTTCTCAGGGACTACTCTTTTACCCAAAAGAGAAGGGAGAAAAAAAGGAAGTTTAATTTAAGGGTTTGTAATTATTTTAATGTTTAAATTTTGTAACATTTGATTGGCCATTGAATTGTTGTTGCTTGCCCCTCTCTTTGGCTCCCAGATTGTAAAAACTGAAAAACATGGGAGATAATAGGGTATGACTAGGGGGGATAACTAGGACCCCTGCACAAAAACCTCAGTAGGTGGTGTAGTCAGGATTTCCCTATTGGGTGACATAGGCAGATAAGTTGACACGTTTGTGTTATTAACAAGGGTGTATGCTACTCTCATTTGACATATCTGGTACACTATAAATGTTGATCAACATTTGATGGTGATCACCATCGTAATTGATAGAGAATCTAAAGTGCTCCCCAACCCAGTGTTGCTTTCCATGCTACAAACCCCCAGGAAAGAAACATATGGCATACCTTTCTCCTTCTGTTCCAAGTTCTATAGTAAGTTTTTTTCAGTGGTGGTAGAGGGTACAGTGAACTTGCTAGTTTACAATTTTAGCACACCTTTTTAATTCAAACAGCACTTTATTTATAGGCAGTACTTTATTTCTCTAGTATGTATTGTTCTATCTTAGTTGACAGCCTTGTATCAAACGATATGTGATGATACCGAGTGCCATTACAACCCTAGCAAAGATAACTTATATACTGTATATTTGTCCTAACATGGGATTAATAAAGTATCTATCTATCTATCTATCTATCTATCTATCTATCTATCTATCTATCTATCTATCTATCTATCTATCTATCTATCTATCTATCTATCTATCTATCTATCTATCTATCTATCTAACAGTTGTATGGGCGTGTGTGTGGTGGTTGGTAGTGTCTGAAATTCTGAGTACTTATGTGCAGTTTGTTTGCTTTTCTCAGGGTCAAGTTGGTTCCTTTTGGGGTATCCAGTGTCCTCCCACAGCTGTAAGATATGCAAAATGGATTGGCTGTTCTGAAGCGGCCCTGGATGTGTATGTTTCCCTTTTAATAAACTGGAGTGCTGGCCAGGGAGGGTTTTCATCCACTGAACAGGAGAAATGTACATTAAAAAAATGGAAGGATATCAAGTGCAGCAACCTGATAATAATGAATCTTCCTAGTCTAAGTTTCACCTTATGTGTACACACTGCTCCTGGACACAGTTAGTGTGAACTGCATTCTTCTGCCAGTGCTGTTGATGGACATTTTATAAGCATTTGCTTTAGATATGACGTTTTATTAGACAATAAAGTGAACAATCTAAACAATTTATAGATTTCCTACAACACTAACATCATTTTCTTTACACCAAGCTTTACTGTTTATGTGAGGAAGAAAAGTTACAGTCCTAAGGCAAAGCCTAAGAATAAAAAAGCTATAAATATTTGCCTTTAAATTACACATGAGTTTAAAAATCAAAACTATCATTGATTCCTTCTGAACAAACATTTCCACTAAACTGTAAATAACATTGGTGAGCCTCTCATGCAGTTTTTTCCATAAAGTCTCTTCAAGTCCAATATTGCATATCCTTTACATATAACTTGCTCAATAATTCATTTATTTTACCTGTGTATTATGAAATGATAAAGTACCCAAAAACAACTCAGTTTTCTATTTTAAATCTGTGCTACCCCTATAAATGGTCTTTGAGCCATATTTCATTTTAACAGTGCAAAGACAACAGTTTAAACTAATAAACTTAGTTTAGTAAATAAAACTTATTCTAAATGTGATGCCAGCAGCACATTCCCAGAAAGTTGGGACAGGAGTGTGTTTACCACCGTGGTACATCATCTTTCCCTTTAATGAAGACATTCCAACAATGTTGAGGGGAATCACATGTTCGTGTTTCCAATGGTCATGTAAATCAGATTTTGAGAAAACCAAAATTAAAAAGGGAGACACAAGTTGTAAGAAAGTTGATTGCTGGGAAGTTTAACCCAGTTTAAAAGCACTTTATTCTTCTGCCCTTCAACGTGCTGGAGACTCCATGGGGGACAATTTGAAATGTTGGAAACTGCAAAAGAGGAACCACTTAAAATCTTGAGAGACTACATTGAGACTAGGGGATGGTGAGGATGGAGCACTCTTCTGCAGTTGTTTTCGCTTGACTTTTGGCAATATAAATGAGCTGGCAGAATGCTGAAGATTCCAAAAAGGGGTCTATGTTGACGTACCCTATTATTCAAATTGCCCTTTGACTTCAGTTGCCAAGATGAAGATTTGCTGCAGATATGAGACTCTTGCTCTTGCTAGTTGGTTGTGTTTGTCTTGGTGTTCTTACCATTAGGGTCAAAATAATGAGGACCCACAAATGAGATAAACGTTTTCTTAAGTGTTCTTATATTACACACTGCCCTTGACTTATCATCACCCCATGCTAGTGTCCGAACCAGCAGGCAAACAAGCCTTTACTTTTTTTTTAGCTTTGACTTGAATGAGAATGCATAGAAACATAAGTTTAAATTCTCTATACAAGTAGCTTATCCAATACTAATACAATCTAATCAATAAAAAAGGTTAATCAGTTATGCTAATTCCACACTAGCATTTGGTCAATGATAGCCTAGATATGCCTAGATAGCAATTGTCCAAGAGATTCCTAAATACTCAAAGGTTCCCAATCATATCAAGGATTTTTTTATGATACTATCACTGTTGCTCTTTCCCATTTTTTTTTAACGGATGCAACTGAGAAGTGTGACTGGACCTCCAAAGACTTCTGCTACTGATCAAGCCCTCACCATTGGACTATGATAGGTTGGAGGTGATCCGAAAGACTTGGTCCAAAGAAAGATTAGAAGAAGGCAGATCTTTTTCTCTGGTGTTTCAAAAGAAAAAATAGATATGCGCAAGTATGGCTTATTTTTGACTCCTTCTACAACCTAATGCTGAAGCAAATTCTCTTTCTAGAATGGATGGAATTGTAGTCCCCTTACATTCACTTCCTACTCAAAGGAACAACGATATTTTTGCTAACACAGACAATATGTAACAGTTTCAGAAATGCCTGAAAGAGAATAAAGGAGACAAACGTCTTTTCATGGGCCACTTGATTAGTCACATTGGCCTGATTTGTGAAGTCCACAGTAAATATTACATTCCAGTGCATCCTCCACACTGTGGTGGGAGTGGTTTAGTATTTTTTTTTTAATATGATTGGACAATTGTCAACACACTATTTCATGTTCACGTCAATGGTTCACAGTTCACACCTGTCATTAACATAACTACAGATAGAGCGAGCATGACTTTAGGGAGATGGCAATATCAAGTGGAACTTCAGAAATCAAAGAAAATTTGGTTATTTCTTTAAAGAAAATCGTTCACTTGAGGAAAAAAAGAAGATAAAGGAGCTTGAACCTGACGGACCTGAATTAAGAATTCAGCAGCAGACAAGTGACTGAGGATGAGCTTACACACAAACATTTTCCGCTTGTTATGACAAACACAGTTGGATAACTGGATTTGGTAGAAGTAATGCCCTTTTTTGTTGTTTCAAAGTGTCAGTAACCTACAAAGATGGGGGTATGACACGTAAAACATCTTTCTGAAAAATGCAAGCAGCATTAAAGTAGCTGCAGTCATCTAAAGCAGTATTTTTCACCCAGTGTGCCACGGCACAGTGGTCGCCATGAGAACTTCCCAGGTGTGCCGAGGAAATAGTGTAGTGCACTTGGGTCTGAATGTGAAATGGTCAAGACCAGTCTGAGGAGGACAGGACTATCTGAAGAAGCTGGGATTAAAGCAGCTCCGTGATCACTATGTTTCAGACACAGCACTTAAAAGCACTTCAGATGTGTCTTGAGGGTGCTAAAGTCCAACTTCCTGGGTGTGTGGTTGCCAATGAGTCTCTCAGGACCAGTTGATAGTGGGCATACGGCTTGCCTCTGAGGCAGAGAGGGGAAGGCAAAGGGACAAAGCAGCTGGGAGATGACAGTAAAGTGGCCACTAAGTAAGGTTTCTGCAAACACTGATCACTGAGCTGATTTTTTACTAGCTTTCCTGTAGTCCCACCCCTACAGACAGTTCAGCACATGTATCACATATAATATCTTTGTGATAAGATAGTGGTGTGCCTTGGGATGTTTTTGGTTACAAAAAGTGTGCCACCAAAGAAAAAGGTTGGAAAACACTGATCTAGACAATAGCATGAGACTTTAATTTTTGGTCTGGTAATTAGTGCAATAACTCAATTTAATCAGAAAGTAACTGAGAAATTTTCAGGACTGAAGGAAAGAAGGGCAAAATTTATGTTCAAGGAAATATAGGTATCCTGATTATAAAGGCATAATAAGGTTTAGGTTGGACTATTCCTGAGGGTGTAGTACAAGACAGGTTGTTGGGTCTGTGGACCTTAACCTGTTTGGTCTAGAAAGGACAATGTTCATTTTCTCAAAAAAAGTTGAAAGGTGGATACGTCAAACCATAACACACATTTGCACTTTGTGTCAGTCTGTCTCAGAAAACCCCAAAAAAATAAAAACCTGCATCCATTTCTGGATGTTGAATGATGTATGGCTTCAGCCTTGCATATTATAGTTTTAGCTTCCTTTTGTAGATGTCTCAACAAACTGTGTTTACTGACAATGACTTTTAGAAGTACTATCAAGCCCATGTGTTTACATAATCATTACAGGAGAATGTCAGTTTTTTATATACTGCCAAGTGAAAACTGAAGATCATTGACATTCAATACTAGTTTGCGACTTGCCTTTATACACACAGATTTCCCTGGATTCTCTGAATCTTTTAATAATGCTTTGGACTGTAGATAGTCCCCCTTGGAGAATCACTGCCAATCATCAGAGCATAACAATGCCGATTGCTTAAACAACCCATGGCGCTCCACTGTGATACACCTCACCAATCATATGCAACCTATTCTGATATAATACAACCATGACTAGTAACCTCATACGCCCCAAAGGCAGCAACCCTAAGAAACTCTGCCCAAAGTTCTTTGCAATCATACATTGTGAAACATTATTTCTAAACTTTTCAACTATTTGCTCATGTACTGTATGACACATAATGGCATGCCTTCAACCAACAATGCTTGTAAATGACAGACTTTTCTGAGGGGCATTCTTTTCAAACCCAATACACGAAAGAGTCACCTGTTACCTAATCAGCCATTTTTCCTTGGAAAGCTCCAAAAATGTTTTTTGACACATTCCACAGGCAAATAGGCACCTATTCCAACTTTTGTGGGACATGTTATAGGGCATCAAAATTTAAATTAGCTAATATTTACAATTTGTTTTTAATTTTATGAGTTAAAACATTTGTCACACACGTGTGAGTAGGAGTCAACTAAAGTGTCTAAATAATGGCAATTCCACATCCAACCAGGGGGCAGCGGGGTGTACTAACTGTCTTTCTCGATCCCTTGCAGACCATTCTCGGGAAATTCCGCAGGGTTCTGGTGCCTTTGATGACATCAGTTTTCGGTTTCTGGTGTCTTTGATGATGTCACTTCCAAGCCTGCCCTGGGTGGTGTCACTCCTGGTCCCGCCTCTGATGATGTCACTTCCGCTTCTGGCCCCGATGACATCACTTCCTACACTGGCCTTTAAAGCCTCCACTTTGATTCGATGCCGCAGTTCTGTTTTGGACTCAGTCTTGTGAACACCTCACTATCTATAAAAAACCTTTTTGCAGCCAAGGAACATTATACGGGTGGCTGCCCCAAACCTTTATGATGTCTATTTGTCGTTCTTGTGACACATTATATATGTTGTATTTGTACTGCTTTCAATTAAATATGGTTAAAAGAGCATTTACAAAACACTTCAATTTACATTCTCTCCCCAAACGTTTTAGGAAATAAGGCTATAGTTCCCAGCCACTATGACTTCTGTGGGAAGACTCCATGCTCTTTCTGTGCTTGTGTGGATTTCCTCCAAGGACTATGCTTTCCTTCCATGGTGATGTTGTTGCATGGATTGACAATTACAATACATGTCAGAGAAGGTGTGTGTGTGCCCATGATTTAGACTATATATCTGTATGTCTGAGCATTCATCCATGTATCCACTTTCTAGCCCAGCATATCAGTTTAGTGTCACAGACAGCTGGTGCATATACCAGCAGCACTGGAAGCAGAAGTATGAATATAAAGAAAAAGATGCTTAGTTTGTAACTCCGGACATCACTAAAAAAAATCTTGTGTCAGGCAGTTTCAAAAATAGCTTGTTTAGCTGTTGTCTATAGCAGTTTCCAAAACAAAATCCTAAATAAACACAGTTAGGAATTTCCTTTTTTTTTTAAAAAACTTTTCCCCTGGTTAGCAAAGGTGTAACCCAGAAGGTGACATTTTGATCTGTGTACTCAACCAAAAGATTTGTTTTGATTTCAGAAACGCCCTGCACCAGACTCCTGAAAATAAACAACCTGACTCTATTTATAAAACAAAGGTGGCTGACAGTATTCAGTCACTTTCTGATATAAATGTTTGCAAATGCAACAAGGAGAATTTACTTTTGTGACCAAGAAAAGAAAACCAAGATGAAATACTGCTATTTACTGTATATGTTCCTGTAAAACAAGAAAAGAAAACAAACTATTCCAGTTTCTGAAAACCAGGGTACAGAATTCATTATTACAGATCATTATTACAGATCCTCCTAAGGAGGATCATATATGGTCTTTAGACTCACGTCTGACTATTGTTTGCGAAAGCAGCATAGTGGTTCACATATCCAGAGACATGGGTTCAAGCTATTGTCTAAGTGGAATTGGTACTTTCTGCCTTGGCTCACAAAAGTTTTCTCCAGGTACTCTTATAGCACTAAAGTGTGCACAGGAGACTGACATGTAATTCTAAACTACTGTGGGTTGTTATGATTTACACAAGAAAACTTCAAAAAGGTTTGATTACTTAAAATATGCCTAAGACGTTAAATCCCCAAGAAAGGACTAAGGCCTAAAATCATTTAAAAAAAGGGAGAGGAGAATCGCCAAAATCACTGACCAAAATAAATAAAACCCTCATATTTAAATGAAAATTTCATAAAAGTCCAATAAAAAAATGTAAGATTTTAAAGGATAAGGTGGGTATTTGTCAAGTCAAAGTTATTTCTTCACAATCATGTTATATATTAGCTTTACACATGCAATACCATTCTAGAGTGAAACATATTTCATGATTTTTAAAAAATAACTCTGCTCTTTACTAATAGAGCCTATGGATACTTTAGTCCAATTGTAAAGAAAAGCCTGAAACCTTAACAGATATATCCATTTTTCAAGCCAAACATGTTACTGAGTATTTATCCACATCTTGACATTAAACAAATATTTCATATAGCATTTCCATGTCTTTGTAAGAAGGCAAAAACAAAAAAGCAAACCATTGTTGTGGTATTCAGCCACTTTAAAAGGAGACTGGCTATGCACTCCACTTTGCCAAGTACCCCGTTCATCTTCCTTAATGGCACCCTTTCAGCCCCGAGGGCATGGATTCACCTCGGAAAGCCATTGCCAAGTGTCTTTATTGACATTATTGAATGTTGATGCCCAGATGTGAATTGCTGCCTCTGTTCTGTAGACAACTAGATAATAGTATCCCAAAAAGGCCTCACTTATAATTGCTTGTATTCTCTCACTATATGGAATGTTATTCCTTTTGCAAAAATAATGTCTGCTGCTGCTGGATTGTTAATACACGCGTGTGCTTCAGTGACAGACTGCATGTTTGTAACATGAAATCTAGTGACAAGAAATAAACAGACTTTACAGGCATACATTCATTAAGTTTCCTAACCCAATTATCCAGGACAGGGTTGCGGGGCAGCTGGATCCTATCCCAGCAAGCCTCAGGCAAAAGGCAGGAATAACACCTGGACAGTGTGACAGTCCATCACAAGGGGAACACACAAACACACATACACAGGTTAGAGCCAATTTAGCAATGCCATTTCACCTAAGTGTATTCACGATGACATCTAGTAAGTTCAGTGAAGATGCTTTAGCATATTCAGAGTGGTAGCACAGAGCTGTCATTTCTGCTTCACAGTGCCAGAGTCTACACAAGTTTTACATGTTCTCCCTGTGTATTTATGTATTAAATTATATGAGTGAGTGCCAGTGAGTGTACTAACTCAAAAATGTTGTCCTCCTTTCTTTTATTACCATTTCCTCAGCAAGAGTGACAAACTTGAAATAAAAGTCAACAATTGATTTCTGGTGCTTCAATCTGTTTTGTTGCACACTCTGCCTTTTTCATTTTTGGAGTATTTTTTTCATTGTGTAATCCATCTAACAACACATCACAGAAACAGCAATGGGCAGTTGACTTGACTATAGCTTTTATTAAAAATACAGTGCCATGTAAACAGTTCAGTTTAGATTTATTATTATGTGTACAAAGTACAATGAAACTCGTATGTGTGCTTTCCACTATGCTAACTTTCAACATGAATGTCACATTGTAGGATAAGTAAATAACATCACAGAATGTAATGCGTAAAAATTTGGTGATACTTAGGAAAAAAATAATCATAAGATGTGAGTGCACATCTGTCTATTGTTACAAGTCATAGAAGAATATAAACACTGAAGAGCAGAATTGCAAAAGCAAAAATAAGATAATAAGCAGAATATAGCTTCGCTCTGGGAGCTTGTTGGGTTGTCATATGTCCACTTAAAACGTGATCAGACAAGGATGTAATCAGACAAGCAATCATGAAACATATTCTTACCTCAAGAAAAGTTGTTTCAAGAATATTTGATAAAATTAATTTTTTCTAGTTTCCATTTGTTATCACAAAAGGATAACAAACATAAACATGGAAAGCATTTTTTTTTAACTTGAAGCCTTTGCTGATTCAAAGTGGATGTATTTTGTACATTTTGAAGCTTTTTAATTCACCTATGGTCACTGTTACCCTCCAGTTCCAAATTAAAGAAGAGAGAGGATATTTTTAAAATGTATAAAAACACTTCACTTTAGAACACAATTTTAATATATATATACTATATCATGTTTGTGAAGAAATAAAATTAACTTGAAAAAATACCAAAATGCTGCTTTAGAAACTTCCAAAAAAATAAAAACCAAACTGAACACTAAGTCAGTCAAGATAAGACCTAGTCCAAAATGCACAACTAAAAATGAAAACTACAAGGCACAAGCTTAAAAAGTCAAAATCAGAAATTTAAACATGAGAATGGACAAGCAAATGGGAAAGAATAAAGCACAAAAGGGAACTGAATAACAAACACACAGAATAACAAATGCCTCAGCAATAAGCTGAAGCAATAGGATAGAATACTGCATATAGAACTATGCAGAACTTTGTCATCTGATTAACACAAAAAAAAAGTTTCTGATTTTCTAGCTTTCTAGTTTTTCAACTTAGTAGAGCACAATTGTTGTTGTGTATCAGTATTGGTCACACTATCCAGGCCAAAGATTTACATTTAATTTTATGTTTATTAGTTCACCATGCAGCAATCACTAGTGATGAGAAAATTCTCAGTTATAGGTGATTTCTTATTTTGCCACATCAGATTTTTACTACCAGATAAGCATGAAGCATGACATAACATGCACGCCTGGTCATGATAAAATATGTGCTGTTAATTTTTAGACTTAGTGACAGAGGTGGAAAACACTACACTGAATTAGTAATCAAAAACAGGACAGAGTCAATCAATCAAGCAAAACTGAAGTTGAGTTGTAAGGGAGCTAAATTGAAAACCTGAAATATTTTAAAATTATTATTTATTGCTTGAGCAAAGGTGACTCTTTCTTTTAATGAAGTTAAAAGTTCAGATGGTAGAGCATGTACAACACATCGTTCATAAATAAAAAGGCAACCAGGTAGTACTTATATAATGGCATTGCCACAGAGAAGAATCCATAAAATCCATCACATGTCAGACTTGGATGATGTCAACAAGAATGTGATTAAAATAAGGTAGAATATAAACAAAAACAAATGCAGAGAAATCTAAACATGAGAAAAATATGTTAGACACGAGAGACGGATATAAACATTCACAAACCCTTACACACTGACAAGAACATAAAGCTTAATTTGGTCCCAAACATGCTAAAAAGGCAGGGCTTTTCATTTATAAAACTGAACAACTAAAAATTTATCTTTATAAGCAGGTATTTTATTATTTTCCCTCTTTTATCTCTTGTGCATGGATATCTCTGATGAAAACATCCTGTGCTTATATTTGCTATGTCTGCTCAGATACGTCACCATTTTACTCTCAATGCCTTGGACCTGCCAGTATTGACATATTGTATCAGTTGCCTGTCTGCAGACTGCGTAAGATGGATAAGCAGCAGCACCCTTCATCATAGGCCACTGAAGCTGAAGGTCTTTTGCCTGCAAGAAGCACAGCAATACATCATTATGAGACCCGTTAGTCCAAAGAGTTACTTGCTGCTTTGCTGTATATAAGTTAACAGCAGTTAGATAAATGAGTGGACTTTCATTAAAACATGAATTCTTTTAATATTAATTACAAGTCCTCTGTGTTTGTTTTTAATTCTTCAAAATACATTAATGGTTGTGTATGTTTTTGTTATAGCTTTATTGTGTAAACAACAAAAATCTTAAATGACTGAACTCACATTTTGATTTAACGTACGGGACATGTTTAAGTAAATGTGCACCACAGCACTAAAGCTCCAGTGTAGGACTGCTCAATATCTCATTTGGTATTCTGCTTCTTGTTACAGGAGGACAAATAAATTAAGACACTGTTATGGTGTATAAAATCTACAACTTATTCTCTATATTTTTGTTATATTTTGCTCAATCCCAACAAGATGAATTCAGATGTAGGAGGCATTATAATAAAAAGGCATATCCTCTTCCCTTACTTTTATAACAGTTGTTCACAGCATAGTGCTAAAATGGTTTTACAGCCTGGGAAAGGAAGACTGAACATTGCCTCAAGATATTGATTAATTTATGGATGGACATCTGGGACAAAAATTTGGTTTACAGTCTGTGAAAAGATAGATTAAACAGTTTGAGCAAAATTCATCCATCATATTGACAGCCAGCCAATCAGGTGCATGCAACAATCATGTGTTGTGAAACCATGGCATGAAACTTTATAATAAATATGCCTCATTTGAAAGCAAGATCAGAAGAAGAAGAGAAACAGCGACGACGGAAGAGCAACATCAGAGAAGAAAAACAAAGACATGTGTGACCAGTTTTCATCTGATCGTCAGTTAACAGCATTTTCATGAACATCGATTGCTAAATCAAACTCCACCCTGGGACATTCATCCTTGTCATCTGTAACTTTTTTCATAAGCTTTTTCTAAAGACTATATATATCCAGACTTTTCTATCAGTCTTATTTTCTATTATTCTTTGTTCCAGTGGTATTATTATTATTCCTGTAATAAATACCATGCTGCTTTTAACTTTCTATCCTTTTCTTAATGTCTATAGAGTGATTGAAATAATAAGTTAGATTTCTTTGAGTACCTAGTGCAGCCAGAGATTTGCCATTACCTCTGTGCTGCGAGGTTTATTAAGGCTGCGAGTGAGAGCTCCACTCAATAGTAGGGAACAGTATGTAAAGTAGGTATTCTTGGCTGATAAATGGCCTATAGTCAAGAGTGCTGAGCCTTTGTATGTTTAAATATATTCTTGTAGACCAAAAGTAATATTTAGGTCTGAGATATCATTAAAACATTGTATGTTGTTCATGCCGATAATAAGTAAGTCTCTTGAAGTGCTGAGTGACAGGCTGTGTTATTCCTAAAGCACTTGTGTGTTTTAAAGTGCTAGAGTGCGTGTGTGTGTCATTCATGGGGCACTGTTGTGGTTAGGGTCTGTGTGTATGCGTATAGTTATGTATGTGTGTGTTAATCTTAAAGTGCAACAGTAGACCAGCCTGATAACAAACTTGACGAGTACACTTACCCTTGAGAAAACAGGTAAAGGTTAAGTACGGTACATGGAAATACTACGCTATTACAGACACTGATACAATGACTTAAAAGTGTACAACATCTCTCCATTATAAAACTTGTTAAATCCAATCTAAGGTCACAGGAGGCCAGGGCTCATCCTGGCAGGTTTGAGCACAAAACAGGAACCAACTCTGAAGTGGGTGCCATCCACAGTCATTACTAGACCGAAAATAAATAATAAACATTTACATCATGTTTTTCAGTTGTCATTCTGCATATTTTTATGGTAAAAAAAAACTTTTTAGATTAGAGGAAATGAATTACATAGCATGATCTTTGGTAATTACTTGCATTTTATCATTAGCACTATTTCAAGGTGCCTTGCCCATGGCGAAACTCTACTGCAGGTTTCTAGTTTTAGAATTAATATTGTTTTATACTAAACATGCATATTTCTTTCTTCCATTCCTTGGTCAATTAAGGTACACAGCCACCAGCAGTGAAAGCTGATATTTTACATTATACTCTTCTGGGTCATTCAGGCAGACAATTGGGTTTGGAGCAATGTCATTCTCCCGCACATTTTTGCACATCAGAGGCAACAGAATTAGATTAGCCTGGTCTATGTGACAAACTGATTAAGCACACCTACAGGAAAAGGGCATATTTTGAAGAATAAATCCCAAAAGGTTAAGACATGCAATGTACTGAGAGACAATAAACAGCATGCTTAATTCTCAGCAATGAAGAGTATATTTCAGGCTGAAAGTATCCAAATGCTACCTCAGAGCCTTTCCTTCCTTACTAAAATGCCACATGTAGTGATTACAACATCATTAAGAATTTCCTTCATACTGATCAATTTCAGCAATATATTTTGAGGCATTAAACAGAACTGGGCGGCATGGTGGCACAGTGGTAGCGCTGCTGCCTCACATTAAGAAGACCTGGGTTCGCTTTCCGGGTCCTCCCTGTGTGGAGTTTGCATGTTCTCCCCATGTGGGTTTCCTCCAGGTGCTCCGGTTTCCTCCCACAGTCCAAAGACATGCAGGTTAGGTGCATTGCCGATCCTAAATTGTCCCTAGTGTGTGCTTGGTGTGTGTGCCCTGAGGTGGGTTGCAGCCCTGCCTGGGAATTTGTTCCTGTATTGTGCCCTGTGCTGGCTGAGATTGGCTACAGCAGACCCCCGTGACCCTGTGTTAGGAGATAGCGGGTTGGAGAATGACTGACTGACTAAACAGAAGTGTGCACAAGCATATGGTTACAGTCATCCATATATCCATGTACTGGATGTATTAATTCTATTGTATGGCTGTAATAGCTAATCCAGGCACATGACATTAACTGAGTCTTATAGGGATGCCATTGTAGGGCACATTCATAGACACAATGATGTTCACACATAAAAAGCCCTTTTAAATAATCTTTGCCTATTTAGGATGTAGGAAGAAAACAGTCCAGGGTTTTAGGGAGTCAAATCCTGGCAACACAACATGCAAAGCCAGAACCAAACCTGAATGAAATGGCACATTTTCACAGGGCCAACACAAAAATGCCCATCAGGTTTTGGATTGTGGTAGAAAAATGGAATAAGTAGTTGGCACCCTTGTATGCAGACTCTATTCAGACATTAAATAGGATGGGATTTGCATTCAGGATACAGAAGATGCTAAGCGGTAGCTAACCTGCATGTCATTTTGATTCTCTACACTAGACTATTTGATTGAAGTATTACTAATTTTGTTCCATCAGCTTTATATAATGATTTTACAGAATGAAAATAAAAAAAAAATCCTGATGTCTCACTAAGCTCACTGTATATGCCACACGTTAAACTTTGCCTAAAATTGTGACTACTGTCTGCCCTTTGGTATTTCTGCTCTTCATCGCTGTCTGCTCTTTGGTATTTGTCACCAGCAAGGAATCGCTCAAGGCAACACTCCTACTCCGTTTCTCTGAGATGGCAGAGGTGGGATGCAAACACAGGTCTTTGGGATTACAAGCTATCATCTCCATCTCTGTACTAATGGAAATCTCCATCAGACAGTGACAGATTTGACCACTTAACATTGAAGGTGCTTCTGTTGTGCAGCAGTGAGCCTCTCTTATTTGGCAATCGAGCCACTGCTTACTATACTTCAGCCGTTCAATAATTTCTGCCTCTTGTATTTCAGACTTGTCTGAAATATATTGTCATTTTTGTCTATGTTAATCACTGAGCTTATTTCCATTTTACTTTGGATTTATTTATATGAATGTTGCATGGCTTATTATTTTACTGCACAAAGAGAAATGCTTTACATTTTCTTATTCTGGGTTCAATTTAGGTTTAAGCTTTGTAGGATATTGTATTAGTTTATGTGTTTTATACAGTATATGGTTCAAAGTAAAAGTACTCAGAACGCCTCAGAGTAACTTCAAAAGAAGGGTTTTTCATTATGGTGAAGTTTTCATTTTAAGAGTTCATAACAGTTCCTAGTCTTAATTCATCTGCAAGGTCAGTTTGTATTTGTTTTCCAGACAAGACTTTTTCTTTATTTGTATTAAAGGTTACAATAGACTCCTTATTATATAAACAGCCTTGCAACTTGATGCCAGCCCAGTCCTGTTAAACTGCCTCTTTCTTTAGCTACAATTGTTTAATGCTTTGTGAGAACCGCTTTCAATGGAGTGCACCTTTGCTGACTGGTGAAAAACAAATTTGGGTGGGGATGTAGTTTTTGAGGGAACAAATTGAAGTACCACTTACCTATTATATAGTGCCTTTCACATCTATCTATTTATCTAGCCATTCCACATTCTCTCATGGTCCTCATCACAGTGTCAATGCATATCTTGGCCTGTCCAGTACCAGACCCATAGGACAAATCCAGGCTAAAATGCATTATACCCTTTCCACCATGCTTCCCAATCTGATGCCAGCTTTTCCATTTCTAATGTGCTCCAAAACTTCAGTCCATAACATCCACAGTCCCCTTATTTTTCCCATAACTTGCCCTATAGTTATGGAAAGGAACAGGTGTACCTGCCACCCAAATTTTAAACTACATCCATTTCTAAATTGCCAAATCCTCTGCCAAATTGCCCAGTTCCCCATTCTGCCAAAATCCACGCCATTATGTCCGTACCCCCACCTCCATAATCTTCCAATAATGTGCACTTCCATCTGCCCTATAACACATCCATAGCATAAGTCCAATCCAAATCTTATTCTACCTTTGCTAATAGAGTGCCCAGCCCTGGGTCATTTCCACTGTATTCTATAAATCCACATCATACAATCACTAGGCCTCTGATTTATCTCGACTTGCATCCCAGTTTATCATTTACCACACCCACTGAGTCATTCTCTTCCTAATTTTATTCTACACTTGCTGCCAGTCTGGCCAGTCCTATGCAAGTTTGCCAGGGTTACCTCACCTGGGCACATATTGGCAACATAAGATCCACAGACCACATCTTAAAATATAACTCATTTCCCAAACCTGTCTGGTACTAGACACGAAGGACAAGTCCAACCTAAATCTTATTCTGCCTTTACAATCAGGATACTTAAAGTTTCCTTTGAAATAAATTTTGCCCTCCTGTCCTTCAGGCCTGAAAATTTCTCAGTTACTTTCTGATTAAATTGAGTCATTTCACTAAGCCTGCCAAAAAATTAGCCCCATGCTAATGTCTAGATCAGTGTTTCCCAACATTTTTTCTTTTGTGGCACACTTTTGGTAACCAAAAGCAGTCCAAGGCACACCACTGTCTTACTAACCACACACACATATATATCTCATACACATGCTCAACTGCCTGAACAGCATATTTTAGTGTATCTGAAAAAAAAATAAAGAGGAAAAACATGAATTGTGGATCAAAGTTAATTCGTAGATTTGAGTGCTGATGACTACAAGTGACAACAAAAAAAGGAACTTTTGGAGGAACTGCTGATGTCACCCTAACATGTTCAGTGTGTCCCTGTCTTAAACACAAAACATGCAATTGATACTCTTAAACAAAGATTAGTACAATATTGGAGGTAAGAGAAGAAATTATGTTCTTGCTGCTTTCCCTTTTTTATGTTAAAAAGTCAACCTCTAATATGGTCAGACATTTTCTAACCACTGAGGTAATCTGCCCACATGGTGTGGTTCAAATAAAGTCATGGACCAAATATGCAGTTGTCATAGCTTGAAATATGCAGACATGTTTTAGGTAACTGGTGACTCTGACTTGGCCCAGTGATAGATAGATAGATAGATAGATAGATAGATAGATAGATAGATAGATAGATAGATAGATAGATAGATAGATAGATAGATAGATAGATAGATAGATAGATAGATAGATAGTTCTTACAAGTCTTGATAGTAGTAAAAATGCCCCTTGTATTTTAGACAGCGGCAAAATAAATTTGGAGAAACATAATCATTATAATCATTAGTATTTTGGGGAAGATACCCTCCTTTTCCCATTTTTTCTTTTACAACTAGCTCATAATCCATTTCGAGCCATGTAGCTCAGTATAAAGTGAGAAGAAAAAATGTGAACAACACATGCAAAAAGTGAATGAAGCAGCGGTACGTGAATGCACAAGAACACCTTACTGCTCCCTCTGAAGATCAGAACTGTCCTATTTGGTGCCAGCTGTGGAAAGAACTGAATTGGTTATTCATATGTCCAACATCCTGCGCCAACCCAGTATCCAGCGCTGCTCCTTTCTGTGGGCTGTGGCAATGTGTACTTGGACCAACCGTATAGATGATCGAGCACATTTTATGATGATCCCAGATTGTTTGCATATGCAAATTTTTCTAAAGTTGTTGAGGTTTTTATTTTAGATAATTTACTGAGTAAAACACCATGTGTATTTGCATGGCCATTTTTCATGTTTTCTAGTTTAATTTTGTAGTAACCAATATGTCCAGCAAAATAAATCAAAGTAGATGTAGCCATTTGTGTTTAAAAATGCAGTGAAGTAAAAATGAAAGTACTGTAGATAGAATATTTTATAATTAAGTAAAGTGGAAATACTCTCAAAACATACTCAAATACAATAATTTGGTATTTCTACTTTGTATTTGTACAAAGTATTTCTACTTTGTTATTATACAACATTGTCACAGTAGAACAATTGGAAGGCTGCACAGCTTGTGTGTTTTGGCTTTTCCTCTTTAACCAGGGTGAATCAGATGAAAACTAGTAACCCCATCTTCACTCTACCTCTCTGTGATGCCCTGACTGCCCACAGATGGCATTAACTTCATGTTGTTTTATTATACAATGTTTGTATATAGCATCTTTAATTTAAAATAATTATGTGAAAATTTATGCAATATACAGCTTTCCAAATATGTTTTGCAAATCTTTAGTTTGCTTGGTTTCCATCTGTGTTGTTGATTATGGCATCCATTTACAAAGTTCTATCTATTAATCTATCCATATTCCTTCAGTATGTCAGCAGGCAACTTGAGCTTATTGGCTGCTCATTACTGAACTGCATTTTCTCTTATTTTTGCTAGCCAGCAGCCATACCACTTGCACTTCAGAAATGGTAATCTTGGCCTAGTATTTGGATTAGAGGTCATTTGAGAAAAGCTGGTCTGCTGGGAGAGGTGTTGGTTAGACCACCAGGGGGTGCTTACCTGTGGTCCATGTGTGGGTTCCAATGCCCCAGTGCAGTGATGGGGACACTGTGCTATAAAAATTGGCACTGTCCTTCAGATGAGAAGTAAAACTGAGGTCCTGACTCTCTGTAGTCATTAAAGATACTTGTGCATCTTTCGAAAAGAGTAAGCTGTATCCACAAGTTCATGGCTAAACTGCCCACCACTACATGGTCATTCTGGTGGCTAACATCCCCTGTCTCTTATTAGCTATCTTTGTCACCTACTCAGCACCTAATTGCTACTGTGTACTGAGTGTACTTGTGCAAGAATAGCTGCTGTTGCATCATCCACGTGGATGCCACACATTAGTGGTGGTTGAAGTGGTTCCACACTGTCTATGAAAAGCACTTTGAGAAGGTCAAAAAAGTGCTATATAAATGTAATTGATTTGTCATTGTATATTTGACTACTGCTTGGCCCATTCAGCTTTTGACTTTTTTGCCTGCACTGGACTTTACTGTAATCTGTGTCTGTTCTTTGGCTTCTGTTGGTGTGCCTGTTATCAGATGAGAAGTTTAGCTTGTTTGATTACAGCTCAACATAGTCCAATTCATGCTCTTAAAACAGACTTTAATTAAACTTGAGTCTCTATACTGTGGTTAAACATACACTCAGAGACCTAGCCAAATAAAAGAGTTACTGTAGCGCACTGATGGCACTTTGCACTATACAAAGTGTTCACTTCTCCACTGTAACATTTGAAAATCCTCCTGATTTCTGAACTAAGCCTAAATCAACAGTGCAATGACATTTATTTAAGGCAGACACAGCCACGGGTGCAGATTTCACTTCCTAAACTCTGCCTGCAATTGAAGTGAAAGCTGTATTGGAATCTTTTGCATATCTTGTACTATTTTTCCTCAACAGTATTGCTTCTATTCTTTCATTTGTTACAGTTTTTGCATTCTCTTTCATGGACAAATGTCTCATTCACTTTTGGTGTAGTATGGGAGAAAAAGTGAATTATATAGATAATGTAAAAACAGGATGGCCACACGAATGAGAAACCTTTATAAAAGTCATAAGATGATCTATAAAGAGGAAGAAAAGTTCAAAAGTAAATGTCAACACAAACAAGCATGCAGTACCGTGCCAAGTTCCCTGAATAAAATCCAGCCAGTGTCCTTTAGCTGAAGATAAAGAAGAACGTAAAGGTTCATGATTGGCTGTCAAAGTATAACCAAAGAAGGAGGAGAACTGGAAGTTGACACAGAGGTGAAGAGGGAACTCATGTCTGTTTAGCATGGCACAGCAGAGTAGGAAGGATTTTTAAAATTTTATTTCTCATCTTTTGTCACACTCAGTTTGTGCTCCCAGCTGTGTGTGCTACAGACTGATAAGCAGTATTTAATGAAAGCGAGCATATTTAATTTGAATGTCGGTTTCTGCATCACAACCTGCTTTAGCAATTTTCTTTTACATTTTCAACCTACCAAAAAGGAATTGCTGAGATGCATCAGATAATAGTGAATGGAGCAGCTTAGTAAGCCTCCTTTTCAATCAGCCATCAACTTGGACCCAGAAGGGAGAAGGCGTGTGATTTATTTTGTGCAAGCAGTAATCCAGAGCAGTAACAAATAAACAGAAAACATATATCAAAGCAGCCAAGGAGTTGCACTGGTTTCCTTGAGCATCAACTTGATAAATGCTCTCAAAGCAGTCTTCAGAGGCACCTACTTGAGAGCGAAAAACAGGAAGATAGAGCGGGACCGCCCTGAAGTTTCAAATGCATGTTTTTTGGAATAAAGATTAACAACATGCACTTATTTTTGGTCCATCCACTTGGTGTCAGAGTATAAGACAACTTGCTTAGTCTTCTTATTAGCTGGTGGGACCCTAAAATGTCTGCCTCACATCAGGGCTATGATGTAGTTATTTAAATCAAAAGAGGAGGTGGGACTGCTTTGACAATTCAAGAAGTCTCCTCTGCTGAAATGACAATTACAAAAAAGACAATACAAGGGGAATGAGTTCAAAATGTGGCCTAATCAATGTTGGAATGAGTTTGCATATTCTCCCAATACATCCACTTCTCAAACCTGTTTGACACCACAGACTATTCCTATATGCTGGTTTACTTTTTGTTGAATAAATGATAACAGTTTAAAATATGTTATATGTCATTTCTTAACTGAGGTAAGATTAATCTAATGTTATGACTTAGTGAGGACTAGATGTATGGTTTTTTTTTTTGTCCTCCCATATAAAATCATAGAATTGCATAAGTGTGTACTTACATTTTAATACGATTGAACAGTACTTCCCAGCAAAGGACACATCCCTACCAAGAGAGTATACCCAGAGCATACTGTGCCCAGAGTTTCAAAGTACTGGGGACATCAAGATAAAAATATATTTCTCATTTGGGTAACACTTCAAAAATCTAATCTGAAGTGGACTCATGAGATCTAAAAAGTAAATGAATTATATAAAATTAGTGAAATACTCAGAATTATAGAGATTATCCAGGTCTTCAATCTGAGCTAACCATTCACTATCCACCATTGTTCTATTAATGATGCAATAAGGTGGCCACAAGGCTTGTAATGCTGCAAAATGTTTCTCCAGTTAATGCATTCTCAAGTCTGATTTAAAAATGTTTTTGTTTTCTGAACCTGTTTATTCTAGTCTAGTGCCTTCCAAAGTGAACACTGCCATATTATTTTTCATAAATCACATTAGTTTACTATACCTGTGTATATTTGGTCATGGGTGTAGTGTATGCTAGGACCACTAAGAGAAGAAAACCTAAGGAAGAGCATTAGAATTTCTATCATGGCGTCTGATCTCAAAACGTGGGTGACCTATGCTACACTCTATGCATATAAAAACTAAAAGCTGCAAGTTAAGATGAAGTAGCTTCTGAAGGATCAGAGTGGGGTCTGAGTGTAAGAGGAGTTAAAAGTGAGGTTTAGGGTGCAGATAGAATAATACACAAACGAGTTGCCCTCACAAACAATAATATATTCCTGGACCCAACCAGCCTAGTCACCCTATTGATTTTAAGTACATTTTCTAAAATACTTTTTTAAGGGGTTTTCATTATATGATTTTGCACAACTTCCACTATTTTTCAAATAAATCATATTTTTGTCCTCAAAATCATTAGTTTGTTTAAGGTTCTCAGCTTTATCTGCTTCAAATTATCATCATCTCTGGCAGCAGAATTTCCTGTAATGTTTTTTTTTAATTTCTTCTCTGAAATCTGTTGTGTCTGCCATGACTGATAAGCTATGACATCATTCAGTTATATTAAATTGATTGTGATAGAGAACCCTCAGCAATCAATTCAAATATATCAAAAATATTTTGGTTTATTGAAACCAAATAACAAAGGAGGAATAAGCAAAGTGACGAACCAATAAAAGATGAAGGCAAACATCTACAGCCCCATTAGGTTTACCTGCATGAGCTTTTCTCTTACCTGGGGCTTACATTCTTCCTTCCCAGTGGTCCAAATCGGACCACTTTTCTAATCAAAATGGTTGGTCTACAATCAGCCTCTTGCAAATGAGCCTTTACTCAATTTGGTTCTGAAAGCTAGCATCACTGGAACACTGCCTTGGAGCCAACCATAAACACAGCCTGATTCACTTTCTGGTCAAGCTCAAAATCACTTCACGGGTATCAGGAGCAGGCCTCAGTGTGACCACTATACCCTAAGACAAGACTATCAGTTAGGTGTAGGTTGTTGCTACCTTCCAGCATAAAATGATTTCATGATATATCAGTGGTCCACAACATTAGTTTCATAAAGGCACAGTGTTGGAGGTTTTTGTTCCAGCCCAATTGATTAATTAGTAGTCAAGCCAGAAGAATAATATAACTTGATATGGCTTGTTAATGCTTTTATTATCCCATGTCAAGTAATTCTTACATTGTTAATTTTCACTTTTCCCAGAATGTTATCCAGATGACTTGTGCATAACATTTTACATTAGGGACTACCAGTGCATCTTATAATCACATACTGTCATGTAACAAGACTTTAACAAAGGCTTTATTTAATCTTAATTACACTTACAAGGCACCAAAAAAAGTGGTGATTTTATCTACTAAAAAGCTATGTCACATTAGACGACTATTGCAGATATTTTCAGTCGTAGCCTTCATTTATATAATTATAGCATGCTGGAGGCAGTTGGTGACGTGCTACTGTGAAGCTGGTTGCCTAATAAGACATACCCAGCAACTCCCTCCAACTAGTCAGCGACTCACCCCAGTAAAATCAGTTTGATTTTGCCTTAAATCATAGTGGTCATCTCTGTGTGCAAGAGCTGACAACCAATTAATGCTCATTTAGAAGTATGCTGCATAGACTGTAGTGATAAGGAATAAGAAACGTTGGGGCTTTGAACCTCCCACAAAGAAGAACAACCTGTCTGTCTGTTGTCTCATGTTTTATGTTTCCATACAGAATGGAAGAAAGATAAAAAAAAATGGTAGCAATCACAATTGAACTCAGCTTACCTATTAACCCTTCATACATTGCCATATCCGCCAGGCAGCATGCTTTAGCTGTCACAAAAAGGGGCGAGCACAGCTATACTGGAAGGTCAGCATGCATTAAGTAAAGACATAAGCAGCAGAAATTTTCAGCTGTTTAAAGTGATATGGTTCATAAATGAACAGTGACTGCAGTCACAAATCTTACATACCCACTGACTAGAAACTGCATAATATGACATCAGCTTAACTTCACTTTGGACTGGTCTGAAGTGGCTTTAATGGGCCATAATATGTCATAATATGTCACTTCTTGTTGAATACTTCAACATACATGTGGGTGTGTGTGAGTGTGTTTGTTCTTTGTACAATTCCATACACTTGGTCCAATCTCAACAAAATATCCCACTTTATTAGGAAGAGACAATAGACTGCTTTCGATCCTAAAATTTTGACCCTGAGGGTACCTAGAGGGGGAGGGAGGTCATTTATAATTCTGTGAGGTTTGCAATAACACAATGATACTTATTTTTCTTCTGTGCTTTTGTAAAAAGCCTAATTTCCCCTGTGGACCAATAAAGTTCAATCTATCTATCCATCTAGCTATTTAAGTGTTACAGAATTGTGGATAGCAGCAGATTACTAATCTCAGACCTTTACTTTTTCTCTTCCATTTCTTTCCAAATATTTTGTTAAAACAGACATTTCATAGTTAAAAATGCACAGATCTAAAAGGGACCAGGTTAGATGATGAGCTGCTGTTTTTTTGTTATGTTGGCATCTAGTTTAGAAAACAAGAAGCATGTACAAACAACTGTGTAAGACTAAAAGGAGGCATTAAGGGTTGAAAATCTTAACAATCAAGTTAATGAAAATGAAGCACAAAAATGGTGTTTGTGCAATAATTGGCTCCTAATTATGAATCTGAGTTGAAACAAAAATCTGCAGCCACAAAAGCCCACCATGACCGAACCTGAGGTCTACAGCATTAGAGGATGAGGTGCCATTACCATGTAAGCAGTAGAAGGTCAGCAACCCCTGTCTACCCTCAAGTGTCCTGAAAGAATGTGGCAGGCTGCTGTCCAGAGTGCCCAAAATACCTCACTGTGGGGTGCTCCATTGTGGGACATGTCTTTGTATAGACAGTACCTTGTCTACTCCCACTTGTTTATAGGTTAACCATGTTGGTTTCCCATTCTCTCTGTCTCTCTTGTCTACTACTACTTTTCAATAAGAAATTCATTGACAATACACAATGCTATATAACACATACATTGCTTCTGGTGTTCTAATGCATTTACTCTACACACAAAACCTTTATGAACATTTATTTGTTTTAAAACAATATAAACATGGATGGCAATGAATATGCCAAAAAAGGTACACTGAAACAAGCATAATTAGTGAATTTCAAGGAGAGTGTAATAATGTGGATGTGACTGCAATTGTCAAAACATCTGATTATTAAAAGCACATATTTTCAGCAGCATTATTACTACTCTTGAGAGACTGCAAACCAAATCTGTCCTTTCATCCAATTTCCTTTCACCTCTCAAGCCTTTGGATCTCCGTGGCAACCACATTTATGAATCTGCGTCTTGCAGCACTCCATGTTTTGTTGCTTGGGCATTTAGTTCAATTCCAGATGATTTGTGCTCCTGGCTTCCTGGTAATAACTGGTGATTATAATGAAAAGATTGGTAGCTTATGTCAGACCTTACGTCAAACTTTATCTGTTGAACATCCAAACTGGGTACATTAATGCTGACGCAAGTGTTCATTATTAAGCCTTGAAGAGCATTTATTTTTAATGCACATCTTCATATCCTACATGTTCAAAATTTGAGGAAGGGAGAAAAATGTAAAAATAAAGCATGAAGACTTGAATTTGGAGTCTTGCCAATAGAGCAGTTAACAAAATAAACTGACTGTAGCGTACACTCATTAACCAGTTAGTAGAATGGTGGTGATAGTGCACTTGAACAGTGTAAAATCATTTAATACTTTATATAGTGCCTTTTATAGATAGATAGATAGATAGATAGATAGATAGATAGATAGATAGATAGATAGATAGATAGATAGATAGATAGATAGATAGATAGATAGATAGATAGATAGATAGATAGATAGATAGATAGATAGATTTTGTTGAGCAACTAGGGAATATTCACTTGCACCATAAAAAGAAGTGTACACACAACACACCCAGTGTACATCTCATTAACAGCGCTCCTAATAAATGACGTCCCCAAGAAAATGTCTATTATAACTAATCAGAATGAAGATGTACATGATGGAAGAGGCACAATACAGTCTAATGTATTTGGGTAAAAACACACCCAATCACACCTCTTGGTACACAATGGTGGAATGAAGCTGGGACTAAAGAAGCTGTAAGACAATTCTTAATGGAGAGGATGGTCAGCATCTAGCCAACACAGTTTCTGTTTCTTTTTTGTATTGTGTCCATGGAGCTTGGATACATCACTGTAATGCACCTCGCTCTGCTGACAAGTTCGTTTAGGCATCCTCCAAATTGACCACAGCATACAACATTACACTGGCCACTATGGACTGGTAGAAAATCTCCAGTTGTTGGACACACAGTAGACTCCTAAGTGTTAGACCCGAGCATTACTCGGGCTGCGAAAACTGTGCTGAAAGCGTCACTCGGGCAAACGTACAGATGCATTAGAACCGAGAATCACTTGGGCTGTAAAAGTGCTGACAGTGCTGCCATTCATTGGATAAGTTATGTCTGAATGCAGGATTTCACTAATTATGAAATATCTGCGCTTTACCAACATCGCATCAAAAAGAGCAAGATTTGGTATAAATCTTTACAAACTCTGTGAATCTAAAACAAGATACATTTGGAATTTGGTTCTGTACACAGGGAAAGTGACAATGTTTGATCCGAAATTCAATCAGTATGGCATTGCTACGTCATTGGCGCAAACTTTCATAAATGCTCTGCTTGATCAAGGATACTGTGTAACCATGGAAAATTTTTATACTTTGCCAGTGCTGTTTAACATCTTGCTGCAAAGAAAGACTGATGCAAATGGAACAGTGTGTCCTAATTGCCGTGGCATACCTGAAGACTTTGGCAGAGCTAAATTACAGTGAGGTGTGGTAGAAGCTTGGCAAGAAAGATGTTTGTCTTCTTAGCACTGTACATAATGCAGCTACAGTCACTGTACGGGAAAAAGGCAACAAGCAGGTTATGAAGTCTTGTGCTGTGGTTAACTATAATAGCACAATGGACAGCGTAAATCATGTGGATCAAGAATTGACTTTGTATCCCATTATTCGGAGGCAACAAAAGAAATACTACAAAAAGATATTTTGTCATCTGGTGGAAAAATACATTTGGAATGCATTTGTCTTATACAAGCAAGAAGCTGCTGAAACTGTATCTCATGCAAACTTCACATTCCAGCTTGTAAAACAAATCATTGCCGCACATCCATCATCCACACTACCGCTAAAGAGATGTGGTCAACCCAACACATTGCGGATCAATTCAGAGCATCTTATTGGTAGACATTTTATTGATTATATACCTCCAACAGAAAAAAACAGAATCCAACTCGTACCTGTGCAGTGCACTGTTCAAAAACAGATACATTTGGAAAGAAAATCTGAAAAGTAACACGCTATCATAGTCCCGGCTGTGATGTTGGATTATGTCTTTCATCGTGCTTTAAGATTTACCACACAAAGGACTCATTTTGAGATTATATATTGTTTTGGCATCATTAGTAATATTATTATTCCTGTTGATATTATTTTTTGTTATTATTGTTCATTTCATATTATTATTTTTATTCATCATTACTATTATTATTAGAAAGTCAGAATACCCTGCCAGCCCTCAAGTGTCATTATTAGTAGCATCATTATTATACTTTTGAGATAATAATGTAATTGTTCATGCCAAAATAAAAAACGCAATGCTTTTTACATGTTTTTTGGAATAAAATACAACGCTAAGGAGGTTAAATGACCCAAATCTCCTGGGATTTTTTATACAGCAGGTCTGTTTTTTTTTCCCCATCCAATCCAGGGTCATTCAGATATACCCCCAGATGTTTAATTGTCTGCACCACCTCCTCCTCTCCCTACCTATTAGGGTAAATGATCTTAGGTCCTCCCTGGCACAGAAGGCAACATAAGATAATGAGAATTATAAATAATTTAAATGCAGCAGAAATGGTATTGTGACAAAGCAGTTAGTGCTGCAACCTCACACATCCAGCATTCTGGGTTTGAATTCTAAGTTAATCACCACCACTGTGGAGTTAAAGCTGACACATTTATTTTATATAGCAACCTTCTACAGTAAAGGCCCTTTCAAGTCACTTCAAAGGCTACAGAAGAGCATGGAATTTTAAATCATGTTTTTTGGATCAAAAAGCCAAAATTTAGGTCTAAAATAGCAAACTGCTAATTTACAATCCAGTGACTTCACCTATATATAGTGCCTTCTACATTTTGCAGGGGGGCACTTACATAACTTCAAACAGGTACTGGAGAATAAAACACTCAAACATTAGGGGAAATGGTTGTTGGTTAACCTTAAGGTACTTTTAACATCTTGAAACAAACAGCTATGAAGACAGTACATCACCATCATCATAAAACACTGCCACAAGCATGATTATCTGAAAGAGACTGATGGGACTGGCCAAACTGAGCAGCAGAAAATACTGTATAGAAAAGGTTATGTGTCAGCCCACCCCACTTTTAGCAACAAATTTACTGACCTAGATGAAAACCAGTGACTTCCACCATGACACCTACTTCAACAGCATCACCTCTTCAACAAGACTCTAAAAAAGGATCAACACTGAAGTTACAAGCTAGCTGATGTGTCCCTTGAGAAGAGAGACCATTATCCTCATTCAGCCATTACAACTACAATATTTGCCATGTCCTTGCACCCTTTAACCTACTCATCATCCACAAAATAGGACTTACTTCTTGGGACTTCATCCCTTTTCAATTTTTATTTACTAGATGCAGTAGGAGTAGTATTGTTGTATGTACAGAATACAATTAAAGTTTTACTTGCATGTCTGATCAGGACACAGCATGTTTATACCATCTGGCATTAAGATAAATAAGAATGTATTAAAACAGATAATGTCAGGTTGCTTAGTAGAAAACACTAATCAGCTTACCTGATGTACTCCCTTACACATGGTTTACAAATAATCACTTATGCTGAACTACCTGCAATATTTATTCAATTTGTTCATGAGGTTGTGACAATCATTATATGATAATGAACAGTCATCTAATGAGAAAAATAATTTATTTTGTAATTACATTGTAAGATGTTGTGGAACTGGCCAGTAAGAGCCATTTACAAGAGTTGTACAGTATATACAGTAGGAATATGGGCAAGATTCTTCTCTGAGGCTTAGGTTTTGTCCCTCCTGCTATGTTCAGGGGACTTATTTCCAAAAAAAGCCTCAAGGCTGGGTGGCTTGATGACCTCTAATAAGATAGCAATGAAACTTTTGTGTTAGATGGGTACTCTAGGAGCGAGCCACAGTAAGTATTTTTTAAACATGTTAATCAAATGTCTTTAAAGAATAAGGCTAATAATTATAACATTCCACAAATTTTCAATGCTGTCAGAGTTCTCGGCTATATAAAAGACTACATCCTTGGCATTCAGTTTTAATTTTTTTTTTTTTTTTTCTACGTTTCAGCAAGGTTATATCTCATATAACACAGAATGAGCTAAAGCTATTTACATGTTCAATTAAAATGCAAGCCAAATCCAGGTGTAAATATGCAAATATAATCAAAAAATCCTATTTTCGTCTGCATAACCAATAAAAATACAGTTATGATATCCTGATTACTGAATACATATTCTGCACACTACACATTTCTTATGGTGTCTAAACTCCCAATGCCCTCTACTAATGAAGCTTTACAGTACAGTTTTACACAAAGTACTTTTGCAAGGTGAGTTTCAGAATGTTCTCTACGAAACCTCATCATTCATAAAGTGGCTCTTTTCACCTTACCTGCCTTTCTAATAAACCAGACAAAAGAACATGGTTTAAGGAAAGGGAGAAGACCCCAGATTTGTAGTGGCTGCTCCCAAACAGCTCCCTCCTGCTTCCACTGGGCCAAGGTTGTTAACTATACTGTTGACTTCTCAGCCATATGCAGACACAGCTATAACCTTAAAGGATGTCATTCATATTGCAATCAACCACTGAGAGACAAAGAAAAAGAAATCACGTGAGTCAGCAGTGGCATATAACTAGCTGTCATATTTTATACGGCATTTTACGGAAGACCACTGAAAGAGTATTGGAGTACAGCTACTGATGTAAAATGGTAGCTGTCAGGTTAAGGGACTTTCACAGTGTTACGTGGTGAATTGAGAGAGGGGACTGAACCAGGACCCCTAAAGCTTTAGCTACTAGGCCACTCTGCAAACAACCTTGACTTACAATAAATCTTTCATATACTAAACATCCCCATACACTTTGTATGTACAGAACTATTGTATAATTGTATGTGTGTGTTTATTCCAGCAGGAACACAGGCCTATTCTAGGCAATACAGTGAGTCAAAAATGGAGACAGAGAATCTAGTTTAATGCCTGAGACACTTGGCCACACTGTCTGCATTGAGTGTTTTGTGAGGGCAGAAAATGTTCCAACACATTTAGGGTAACATTAATCTGGACAAGATAATGGGTCAGTAAAGCGAAATAGTGTGGTGCTGAGGTGCCACCCATTTCACAGCTACACTCGGGTCCTAATTTGAGATCTTGAGCACTTAACAAATATTATCTGATGTTACAGTACCTAGCTGAGGATTATTTATTACCACCATATAGACTTCAGGATATATACACATTGTTGAAGGCAACTAACGTTCTCCCCCTCCTGCAGGCCAAGAACACAGCATTTAAAGCTCTCCCTGCGAATCTGTTATCAATTTCCCTCCCAAATGCAGCGTCTCTGAAATCCAGAACAACTAGTGTATCAAAAAGGTCAGTGAGATTCAACCATACATCAGTGAGAACAAGACCTTTAAGTTCTTCAATGCCATCAAAGGAGTTTAAGGTCTTTCTTGGTGCAACATGGGTCCAGTCTTGTCCACAGATGGCACAACACTCCTCAAAGACAAGTAGATATACTTGAGATCTTTTGGTCCTCAAGTAGATCCCCATGCTCCCACAGGTCCCTGAACTAGATGAGGAAATCCAAACTACCATCCAAGCTCTGAAGAACAAGAAGGCTCCACGTGAAGACACCATACCTGCCGAAATATATAAATATGGGGGACTTAATATTTTTGTCAGGTTGTCAGATTTCTCCAAACTTTGTAGAAAGCTTGGCAAGACAAGTGATTCATGGAAATATGTTACTATTATCACCATCTACAAAAAGAAGGGGGCCTGAGGCATCAGCCATGGTATTTCAGTGCTGAATGTTACTGGGAAAGTCCTTGTCTGTGTCATGCTTCTCTGGCTACTCTATCATGTTTTAGAGTACTTTTAGGCTTTTGGCACAAACGCAGCACAATAGATATGATCATCAAATGTGGAAAGCATTTGACACCATAAACCATGAGATGCTTTGAGGAGTGCTCCATAAGTTCGGATGTCCCCCCAATATTCCTCACCATGCTCTGTCTCTTCAATTACAGAAAGAAGGCAAATGTCCTTATTGACATGGAAACATTTGTTACTTTCAAAATCACCCTTTAGCTCCAGTATGCTGACAATGTTGCTGGCACAGATCTTTAGCCAAAAAGCCTTCCAAGGATTGTCGAGTCTTACACTCAGCCCATTCATGGATGAGCCAGGAAATCGGCACCTTCAAGATGCTGACTCTTCAGATCCTCCAATAGACAATGAGACTGGCAGCACAACACTGAAGAACATGCAATCCTTCCTGTAACTCTGGGTCTTCTCTAACCAGAACCTCCTCATGGCAACAAAGAAGGATTTAATTCTTGCTGAGATTTTGAACAAAATCCTTCCTCATAACAGCAGCTCCAGCTGTACAAACTGCTAGAAGGTTATGTAGAATCTGCAGACACATAGTACCTGTTACTTTAAATATGAATTTGATGGCACCAATTGTAAGTTATGGGATGACATATGTATTATGGAATGCACAAAAAAATAAGTAAACTGCATGTGTTACAGTCTATCCTGCTGTTCTGAGTCTTAATTAATAGAATACAACAGAACCAAATACAAGTTTGCTAACATCTATTTTTTTACTCAGTGTGTGCTTCAAATCTTGAACAATAGTCTGCTCTTCAACTCTGAATTTCTTAAAAATGTAGTTATCACCTTGCTGTTTTCCATATACCTTAAATATGTAAAGAGATGCTTGCTATTGCTAGTATCTGTTGATTTATTTAGTGTTAAAGAAAAGATCAGTGTTGTTCTTAAATCAGCTTCTACCTTTTCTGACAATGTGCTGGAAATGGCTTAGTAGATTTCTAACAAACTTTTATCATTTAAGGTGTTTTAATTGGCTGCTTTACCAACCTTAAGTTATTTCAAAGAAAAGCTGTCCATTTCCTTAAAAAAAACAAAACAGCAACAAAACAGGACATTTTAAGTTGTCCTTTAATCTCTCATTCACCTTATATGAGTGCAGCTTCAACAGCAGTGGCCCCAGATTTCTTAAGCTGTTCTACATCTCCTGTTCTTTAAAGTGCTGCATTATGTGTGCCTGCACTATTCAAGTGCTTAATTAATGTGGATGTTTTATAATACCAACTGCTAAACCTCATACTATTAAATATGATGCAAACAAAACAAGTAATTTCTCGGTTTTTAATTGCAAGCCAAGGAAATATCATAAGCTAATTTTCTTGAAAGTTATATTTGTGTATATATATTTGTGTATTGTTAATTATTCTGTGCCTGCATTATTAAAGTTTTTTGATTTTTAAGAATTGAATATTTTCTTCTTTACATGTTCTTCTATTTCTAAATTTGATTTTGTTTTTCAACCATTGGTCCATTTTTGTATGAATTTGTTTGAATGTAATCAATCCACTATCAACTTTCATTAATAAAATGATAAGTACCTTAAGTTGTCAGGATACAATAATGTATTACTTCATATGTGTTGTGCATTACACTGGCAAAATACTGTCAAATTGTGAAGAAGTGGTGATTGATAATGAGTAGTAACTAGTTAAGAGTGTCAAAATGGGACAAATTAATCCAAGAAAATTGATCCTACATGTGTTAATTCCAATTGCGAATTGCAATTGCTGTTCAAATTCAGGCACAGGTCAGAACCCAAGTAGTGATTATTGCTGGTCTTATTAAAAGAAGCAAAACTGAATATGAAGTCTCTAAAGCCAATGTCATATTACACAACTTCTAATTGTAGGATATGTTAGACTTCCCAATTGCACTTGCTGATCTCTTTGCTGGACTAAGCCAATTGCACAAGTGAAATTGCTTGGCATGTAAAATTTAGCGACTGTATGTCAACCTTCCAGCACAGTTGTGCTCGCACCTTTTTATCATAGCCAATAGCATGCTGAATTGCACGTCAGGATGACCATTGTACCTCAGGATGACCATTCATTTGTTGTCAGCTCTCATGGTCACACAACCTGCCTTTACAACTAGGTTTTATTTTGTTGGGGCAAGTCATGGTCTAGTTAGAGCAAGTTTCTACATGTTTCAGACTACACAACCTACCTTCATAGAAGCATGTGACTAACTGCCACTGTCTCTCTAATATTAAGTCGCATGTGGCACCCGGCTGGGGGTGGTACCCAGCCGGGACGCCCAGGAAGACCGGAGGAGAGGCCTGCACCTCCTCCAGACCACGAGGGGGTGTCCACCCTGGTTGTGTTGGGGGCCACGGGTACAGGGCTGTGAAGCCCAACCCTGTTGGGGCCCATGGTCACCGCCAGGGGGCGCCCCAATGCCTGGAGAGCCCTGGACCTCAGCACTTCCGCCACACCAGGAAGTGCTAGGGAGAAGAGGTGCAGGGACACCAGGAGTGCTTCCGGGGATGCATCCGGCACTTTGCCACACTGGGGCGTGTCAGTGGGAGATTGCTGGAGCACACATGGAGCACATCCGGGTGCTCATAAAAGGGGCCACCTCCCTTCACAGGATGGCTGGAATCGGGTGGAAAATGGATGAGGTCTTGGGGGAGAGACAGGAGGCGGCCTGAAGAAGAGAGGCATAGTGTGGTTTGGCCTGGACTTTGGGGGAGTCTGTGGGTTGTGTGGCACTTATAGTTGTAAATATTAGTATATATATAAACGTGTGGCGGTGATTATAACATGTCTGCCTGTCTGTGTCCAGGGCTCGTTCCACACTGGCGCAGTCGGCAGGATACTCTGCCTGGTTCAAGGTGGGGACCTGTACTAAAAAATAATATTGTGGACGGCCCGGTGCAGCAGGGGAGCCCACCCACGTGCTGTAGGAGCGCCGTGCCCACAGCCCCGTGAGAGAGACTCGCCCCACAGACCGCTAACAGACCACGGCCGCAAGATTCTCTCCTGGTGCAGCGGAAGATCGACCGGCCTTACCGGAGTGCAGTGGGCTCCAAGGAGTATGCAGCCGCTGAAGGCGCCCGGGACGACGCGGTGTCGAAGGAGGCCATGCCGAGGCAGCTGCTTCAGACAGATGGGGCCCGACAGGTAAGTTCCCTGCTCACCGGCAGCCAGCCCTGGGGGGCTGAGCTTGTTTTGAGTTCTGAAGGCAGGGGCTGCCCGGGTCTGCGTCGGTGGCAGACACGTGCTGCTCTGCAGGGCTTTCAAGACACGGCAGCAGCAGCAGGGGCTGCAGAGAGGGAGACGCTGCAGCACAGAAAGCCGGCTCGTCACCGCACCAGGAGGAGAAGAGCCAAGATGGCTGGGGACCGGAAGTCCCTCCCCGTGACAGGCACAGGATTGGACGGTTTGTCTGGTGTGCCCGCCAATGATTGGATGGAGGTGGGACCAAGGAATGTCCGTCTTGTGCCGGGGAGAGACCCGATTGGGCCGGAGGGAGAGGCCCACAAGGAGCAGTCGACGTGTGTTGCTGACAGACAGATAAGCTCACTGTCGGCTGACTTTCTGTCCATGCCTGGGGCCCTGCATGCACTGGAGGAGTGTCTCCAGTCCACAGGGCCGCTGTTACAGGTGCTAAGTACTCTCCGTGTGGAGCTGCAGGTGCTGGAAGGGAAGGCAGTTGCGTCTTTGCAGACGCTGTGTGCTCCGGCAGAACGACGCGATGCTGGATCCTTTAGCCAGAGATGTACGGCGGGGAAGGTGAGTAGAGCCGACCCCATAGAGCATAAGGGAGATCCCACCGAAGGGGCCCGGGACATTCGTGAACGGAACCGAGTAGGTGGGTCTCCAACAGTAGATGCGGCACTGAGAGTTTTGCACGAGGTGAGGGAAAAGCCAGCGAGAGGGTTGGCAGGACGCGGGCTAATGAGTGCCCTGGGTCCTAGCGCCCTACGCCCCGAGCCTGCAGCAGTCTCACATTGCTCTGTAGGGACGCAAACCAGACAGGGTCTGTACCTTTCCCATAGGCAGACTCAAACCGTTACAGCGTCCCAGAAAGAAGGGAGGAATCGAGGGGAGAATGCCAGTTCCTCCGACAAGGGAGGACGTGATGCTGGGTGCTCACATCCAGAGAAGGGCCGCCCTCTGGGGAGGCAGAGGGAAACCTCAAAGTCAGCGGAGATTGCAGGAGAGCAAACGGTCCCGACGGTTGACTCATCAAGAGGGACATGGAACCCACGGAGGGGGTTCAGAAGAGGCAAGTCCCGGGGTCCCGGTCGGAGGGGGGAGCGCTGCCAGTGTGTGGCATGGAAGGTTGCCAGAAGGTGGTGTCCAGGCAGCAGCTCTGCCCCTGTTTCTCTTTATTTTGCGGGACCAGACCCTGGGTATGCAGTAGGACCCGCTTCGTTGGGGACCTGCCCTCGTGGGACGGTCCGCTTCGCCGGACGGGTCTTCGCTGGTGATGGGGCACTGTGGCACGCGGCTGGGGGCGGCACCCAGCCGGGTCGCTCAGGAAGACCGGAGGAGGGCTCACGCCTCCTCCAGACCACGAGGGGGCGACCGCCCTGGTTCCTTTGGAGGCCACGGGTACAGAGCTGGGAAGCTCAACCCTGTAGGGGCCCGTGGTCAGCGCCAGGGGGCGCCCCCATGCCTGGAGAACCCTGGACCCCAGCACTTCTGCCACACCAGGAAGTGCTGGGGGGAAGACGAGTGGGGACACCCGGAGTGTTTCCGGGTACGCAGCCGGCACTTCCGCCACACTGGGGCGTGTCGGTGGGAGATTGCCGGAACACACCTGGAGCACATCAGGGTGCTCATAAAAGGGGCCGCCTCCCTCCACAGGATGGCTGGAGTCGGGTGGAAGAAGGACGAGGTCTGTGAAGAGAGACAGAGGAAGAAGGAGGCGGTCTGAAGAGAGACATAGTGTGGTTTGGCCTGGACTTTGGGGGAGTCTGTGGGTTGTGTGGCACTTATAGTTGTAAATATTAGTGTATAAATAAACGTGTGGTGGTGATTATAACATGTCTGCCTGTCTGTGTCCAGGGCTCGTTCCACAAAGGCTATGAGTGAATATTGCTGGAAAAGTCAAATGTGACATACGAGAGGCATTCAATAAATTTATCAACCTCAGCAGAAAAGGAGAGAGCTTTGAAAAAAAATTTTAATTATTCAATATAGTTCCCTGATAGCTCCATACACTTCAACCACTTTTCCTGTAAGGACTTTAACCCCTTTGAAAAAAAACCTGCCTTCACGTCTTCATCACTTGAAAACTGCTGACCACGGTGAAATTTCTTCAAAACTCGGAACAGGAAATAATCTGAGGGAGCCAGGTCAGGACTGTAGGGTGGAGGGTTCAGCTGTTGGAACTCACATTCTTGGATGGCAGCCTGTGATTGACGTGACATGTGAACTGGTGCTTTAACTTTAAGAAGCTTACTTGATTCGCACAAGGATTCTCCTGACATCCTGTCTGCACATAATTTAAAATTCAGGTGTGCTTTACCTGGTTATTGTCTGTCTCTTTGCTTGTACCATTCTTGCAGTTTTCCTTTGATCCCTCTACACCATAAAGATTGCCTGTCAAGGGTAGATTTTTACTTTTTGAAAAATTCATGTGAGATGCTATTGTGCCATTTTGAAGGTCACAAAGATCAGGTGCTTTGCCCATTCAAGCATGCAGTTGATCATAATCACATAATGTATATTTTACAGTATAATTTGTGTGAAGGTTGGGGGTGTACCTAAAAAACTGCCAACTCTTTTTTTCTGTGCAAACATCAAATAGATTCACTGGAACTGAACATTTGACAAACTGTGAATCTTCTTTACTTATAAACACAACTTGGTCAATAACGTACCTGTGATTGGAACCAGAGGGCTTAAACTCACTACTCACCACTACTCACATCACTTTTTTTTTGGTAAAGATATAATTATTTACACAGTAAAAATGACATCAATATCATTTTACAATGTAACATATTTAACAAAACTAGTAATTTTTCTTTACTCTCTCTTCCCCTAAACTGTCATCTCCCTAATACATTACAATAAAAATTCATATTATTTACCTATGTTTTGACTTCATTTTAATTCCTATTAAATCTTTATTCATTTTAAATCATATTCATAGTAAATCATTCCCTAATAACTACAAGCTCTTCCATTTCTCCTTAACAACTGCAAACCCCAATCTCTCAATATCTCTTTTTCATTTTCCTTTCCATCTCATTTTCCAAATCATTTTCACCCATTTCACATCTCTTTTTACAAACCTATCATAATACATCTTATGTCACATATATACTTCTTTGTTATGCTAATTATAAACCATATCAAGAAGGTCTCCATTGTCCTTCTTCCATTTGTTTGCTCACTCCTCTCCCTTACTGATGCTGAGAAACTTGTCTGTGCTTTTATTACATGCAGCATCAACTACTGTAATTACCTACTGACAGGTGCCCCTTCTAATCTGTTATCAGAGCTCCAATTGGTTCAAAACTCTGCTGCAAGACCCAGACCCCCCAATAGGGAGCACATAACACTCACGTTGCTCCACCTTCACTGGCTCCATATGTCTTATAGGATTGAATACAAATTCTGTTACTAACCTATAAAGCTTTAAATGGCCTTGCACCGGACTACATCAATAACCTCATCCATCACTTTGTTTCTGTCTGCCCACTCAGGTCCACTGATTCTGGCAATCTGGATGTGTCCCAAACTAACCTGCTCTTTATGGCACCCAGGCTTTGGAACACACTCTCTAATATAATGAGATTGGTGGACTCAATTCATTCTTTTAAGAAAACAACTAAAAGCTCATTTGTTCAGGAAGGGATTTAACTTACCCTGACATTCTGACCATTCTTTCAGTTTACCCTCTCTGTCCAAGTGTTGTATCTCAAATTATGTTACTTCTTTAAGGTTTTCTCACAGTATTTGTATTATTGCATTTTATTCTGCTTTATTTCTCTTATTCTATTTCAATGCTTTGTATATCCTTTATTTAATGTTTTATGCCCCATTGTTATTTTTTCAATTTCTGTGGTGCACTTTGGGAATGGAAATGTGCAATATAAATAAAATGTAGGGACATATTAATAAATAAAATGCATTGAATGGGTAAGGCTGGTTCAATACATTAGACATTAGAAGGTGTCAAGTTCGCCAGTTTAGTGGACTGATGTGCCCGAGTTGGGCCAAACAAAATGCAGTCTAGCAAGAAAATATGTCTGGTTACAAAATTGAGAAAATGATGGTGGCCCATATGATTTAACACCCTTACAGTTCCCGTTAAAGACCATAGTGTTTAGATTAGATATAGGAGTTTGCAAAGTTTGCCAGTAAAGTTAACTAGTGTAGACATATTGGACTGGGTAAAGCTCAACAGCAAATTAAGAAAGGAACCTGTCTTGTCAGAAAACTGTGAAAATTAAAGTGTCATTTTAATTATGCCAATTAATACATGCCATATAACACATGATGTTGAATAAAGAACTAGTTTCCATACGTTGTACAAATAAGTAGCTGATGTCTGACTAGAAGTTGATAAGTAGCTAATTTCAGCCTCAACATCACTCTTTCCTTATTTTTTGCCAAGTTAGAATAGCAAAGTAGAGCTAGTGAGGGGCAAAGGAATAAAGTTGAGGGGATGAGGAAGCATCTGCACTGCCTGTGTCTTTCTGTCACTGAGTATACTATACTAGTTTACTTTCAGTTCAGTACAGATGTTATGTGTACATACACTGAAGAGGAGGTGAAAGCATTATTGGTGTCTGGCTGATTGTGGTGGGCCACTCTCAACAGTAGTGTCAGTTTTTGATCACATTCTGTTCCTCCATAAAGGACTTTATTTGGGTAAATATAACACCACTGAGACTAGCCTGTCTAAGCGTATCTCAGGCTTCATATTATATAGTGTAACACCTTTCATTGTGAACACTCTCATAGCCTGCTTTGTTAAAGCACATTAACAAGTAGTTGCTGTAACTCCAAGTTATCATTCCCTTTTCAGAAGTCACATCCGACCATTTATATTATGTAACTCTTTTTAATTTAAAAAAAACTAGGGGGCTTTGCCCCCTGCTCGTTTTGCTCGCTAACCACCCCCCCTGCCAGCGCTATGCGCTGTTGTGAAAAGGAGGGCTGAACGCACCCCAAGGGGACGCGGTCGCTCCTCCGAAACCCCTCTTAAACGGTGATACAATAGGAAACAATGCCGTGCCGGGTGATCTGCATCTCGTGTGGCACTTCCAGCGTTTAAAAGCCTGTAACAGCCACTGTCCCTTTTGTCTCACTGCCTTGTCTCTCTTTTCCCCCAGACATACTCAAACAGTATTCGATCTCTTCTCGTTGGTCCGTTATTTCACCGAGTATTATTTTCCTTTTGTTTGCGCTAATGCGATCTTTACTATCATTTTTATTAGACTTTCAAATTTTCCAATTTCCAGTAGCTCTAACCTGCTCTGCATGCGTATCGCACCAACGTTTTTGAATTCTTTACAACATTCTACTTTGTCTTTTTCCGACCCCGGGGGTGCTTAAATCTCTTTGCACAAAGAGAGCACAGGAAATGTGTCTGTCAAAAGCATTCCAACAACTGACAGGTTAGATGACCATGGTCTTGTTTGAAAATGGTTGCAAGTAGGGTGTGACTTGATTCCAAAGGTTATAAGTATGACGTGACTTGACCGTCTCGCAGGATGTGAAAGTGTCTCTCTGTCTCTCTTCAAAAGACCATGTCTCATTGCAGGAAAAAAAGTCTTGTCTCGTCCCAAGATTTTTTTTTTATAATAGAGAGATGAAATGAAAGAAAAAAATACTACTATGAGAAACACAAAGACACCATAAAACAGGACTGCCTGTTCTGATGAGTGTAATCTCTGTGGGGACAACCAATTGTTTTTTTATCTTAATTCTATTTATGAATCCCACATACAATCAACTTAAACTCCATTGGGAGTAATTATAATGAAAATATTTATCTTTAAGAACTGCCTTTCAAAGGTCTGTTGAAAAAGAAATTGCTAATGTTTTTTCTTACTTTTTTATGCAATAACAATAATTCATTCTTGTAGATTGTCCTATCTGGATAGGCTACAGTCCCCACGCCCCTTTGGTAAAAGTAAGAGGGTGGATGAAAATGAGGGAGAGGTTCTTTTGGGGTCAAAATCCTCTCTCTCTCCAAGTCAACAAACCTTCGCCTGTGCATTGCCTAAAGGCTTAACTATAGTTTGTGTTATGCTGCATGACACACTGCTCATCTTCAAAGCTGTGACAGCAGACAGCAACAGATGCTTCACATGTCCCCAAATGGGGATGGCAGTGCACAGATGTGGCCCACCTAAACAGCCAGCTGCTGAGGCCCAGGCACATGTTTCAGGACATGACCAACAACACGTGCTGAGCCTTGAATTCCAACAGCTGTGCTTTTCATGGCTTGGAAAACACAGTTATGTGTGCACTCTGTCTGCTACATATGAGCCACAGAGCTCATCTCTCATAGTATTATAGGATTTTGTTAATCTCTTTGTAGAATTTATGGTAAGACTGATGAAAAGCTATTGGGTAATCATTCATTGAAGCTTAGCTAACGGATTGGTGTGATCATTGACTAAAGCTTCATAGCTTCAGTGCCCAATCAGGGAGGACCTTTGAGTACCTACTGAGTCCCTATCAGTAGCTCACAACAGCTTACAGCAAACTCAGCTCTGCATTATCTGTGGCTTTTCCTAGTTTCAGAGTACACATCTAACTGACAAATGAATTTAATTCCATTCATTATTCAACTAATCCTAGCATTCCGCCCTGAAACGCTGGCCAAAATACACATCAATCCATTCTGTGAACAATATGACAGCAACATCTGAGACAAGGGGTGCCAATCCACAACAAGGGGGCTCACCCATCCACCCACAAATGTGTTCAGCAAATCAGCACGTGACTGGGACATCCTATACTATGACTCTCCACACATATTGCAGTATAGTGACATGAAAGAACCTGTGGTACTATCTTTGTTGTTTATGTACCCAAGTTGCACCAAAGCTCAATATTTCTGAGATATGGGGTTAAGACAGTAAAGGGAACGGGTTACTAGAGAGAGCAACTCAATCCATATATCCATTTTAAAAACCTGCTAATTTCTATTTATGGTTGTTTATTGAAAATGTTAAGGATCTAAATAAAGGTTATTTTGGGAATCTTCATATGGATGGTTCTTTTGGGAACAAAAAATGGTTTCTCTCATGGCACGTCTCTGAAGAACCACTCTGGCACATTTATTTTTAAGAGAGTAGTTAGTACCTTTTCCTTTCTTTTTTTTTAATTTTTTTTTATTTTATTAATTTTATTGTAATCATTCCATACAAATAGATCAATTTATAACCAAACAAATTAAAGACAAATCAAACCCCACCCCTGAGAAGGAGAGCTTAGCTAAAGGAGAATTGCTTAGGGCTTTTTAATAAGACAACAATAAGCAAAGGAAAGGGAGAAATAAATATATATGCAAATAAGAGATGGAGAAGGGAGCTAAATGCGGTAATAGTTTTTTCTCTTATTCTAAAATAATATTGATCAGATCCTGCCAGGTTCTGAAAAAATTTTGTACAGATCCTCTAACTGAGAATTTGATTTTTTCCAATTTCAAATAATATAAAACATCGGTTTCCCACTGATTTATCAGAGGAGAGTTAGGATTCTTCCAATTTAACAAAATAAATCTGCGTGCCAAAAGTGTAGTGAATGCAATCACCATTTGCTTGTCCTTCTCCACTTCAAGTCCGTCTGGAAGAACACCGAACACAGCTGTTAGTGGGTTAGGAGGGATTGTGACCCCAAGGCTGTCTGAAAGGCACTTAAAAATTTTTGTCCAAAATGATGTTAATTTGGTGCAGACCCAGAACATGTGACCCAGTGAGGCAGGAGCTTGGTTGCAGCGTTCGCAGGTTGGATCTTGCTCTGGAAACATTTTGGACAGTTTTAAGCGAGACAGATGAGCTCAATACATAATTTTTAGTTGAATAATTCTATGCTTTGCGCATATGGAGCTCGAGTGAATTCTTTGCTTTGCTACCTTCCACTCCTTTTCTGATATATTGATTAAGAGATCTTCTTCCCAATGTCCTCTTGGATCTTTGAAAGGTAGGGACTCTAATAGGATTTTATATAATGCAGAAATGGTGTTTAATTCCTCGGCAATGAGCAGTATTTTTTCCAGCATTGTGGAGGGTGCGAGGTGGGGAAAATCGGGCAATTTCTGTTTAACAAAATTTCTAATTTGAAGATAGTGAAAGAAATGTGTAGCTGGGAGGTTGAATTTTGAACGTAATTGTTCAAAAGATGCAAATATTTTGTCTATATAAAGATCTCTGAGCATTTTAATCCCAAAACTTTTCCAGGTATTAAATACTGGATATGTTTGCGAGGGTTGAAAGAGGTGGTTTTCTTGCAGAGGTGCCACCGATAAAAGATTTTCCATCTTAAAATGCTTTCTAATTTGGTTACATATTCTAAGTGAGTAAAGCAGAATTGGGTTATTAGTATATTTACGATAACTTGCATTTATTGGAGAGCAGAGCAGGGAGTATAAAGAAGTACTACAGGATTTTATTTCTATTGCGGACAAAGCCTGTGTATGTTCATTTATTTGTGTCCATGTTTTTATGGCTTGTATGTTTGCTGCCCAGTAATAAAACTGAAAATTAGGTAGAGCCATGCCACCTTCTGCCTGAGGTCTTTGTAGGGTTGCTCTTCGGATACGTGGGTGTTTTGAGTTCCAAATGAATGAGGTTATTGTTCAATCTAATTGCTTAAAAAATGATTTATTGATATATATTGGAATGTTTTGAAATAAAAAAAGAAGTTTAGGAAGGATATTCATCTTAACAACGTTAATTCTTCCGGCTAGAGTGAGATGAAGGGTTGACCATCTATCTAAGTCTTGCTTAATTTTTTCCATACAGACGGCAAAATTTTGTTGATAAAGAGCTTTATGTTTACTTGTGTTATTTACCCCTAGGTATTTAAACTGATCTGCTATGGTAAAATGGGATTAATAAAGTATCTATCTATCTATCTATCTATCTATCTATCTATCTATCTATCTATCTATCTATCTATCTATCTATCTATCTATCTATCTATCTATCTATCTATCTATCTATCTATCTAAAAGGTAGGGTGTCCAATCTGATATTATATGCTTGTGAATTCACTGGATAGAGTATACTTTTATTCAGATTAATTTTAAGACCAGATATCTTTTGAAATTATGTTAATGCTGTTAGAACTGCAGGGACAGTGTTTTCTGGGTCTGATATATATAAAACCATATAATCTGCATATAGAGAAATTTTCTGTTCCAGTCCTTCTCTGACAATCCTCTTTATCTGATAAGAATTTCGGCAGTGAACCGCCAGTGGTTCAATAGCGATTGCAAACAACAGTGGCGACAAGGGACATCCCTGTCTGGTGCCACGTTCTAGCTTAAAGTAGTCTGAGCAAATGTTATTAATACAAACTGAAGCTTCTGGATTCGTATACAGTACCTTTTCCTTTCTTACTCTACTTGTACATAAGCCCTTAACAACATGATGAAAGAAAAATACCTTGGACCACATACAAACTCATGCTTAAACAATTAATTATGTTTTATGTATAGCAATAAATACATATAATGTTGTTTCTCTTTGACATCATATTACTTAACTGTAACTCTCCAGAGGAGGAGTTGGACCTCATCTAACTTGACCATACTGGATTTCTGGTTCTGCATCAAGGACTTTCTCAAAATTGAGCTGCAAAATTTCTTTATCCATCACATAATCCTGCACTTCTGTTTTTCTGAATGGAGAGTACAGCATGCTTATGCACATCAGGATTGTAAAATACTACTGAAATCAAAAAAGTTCAATTTTATGATGGTGTATAAATTTATGCAGCTTTTATTGTGCGTTTGATTCCTGGATTGCCATAGTGCACATTTCAAATGTTACCTTTTTTGTTGTGCTTACTAGATGCTGTTCTTACACTCAATCTTTTCATTGTTATTTCATATATTAATTTCTTCTAGCTGGTAAATATCTTTGTGTTTAACATCTGCTCTGCTGCTAGTTGATGTTTTACCTTATATTACCAGTATTTTTCATTACTGGGATTTGCCGAATTTTCCACTTATGGCTTATACAGTATGCTAATGCACCTTCTAGTTTTAAAAAAACATGCAACAGAAAATATGTAATGAGCCAAAAGTCAGTTTGCAGCATTCTCCTCTTCAGATTTCTTTTTTTCTGTGTGCTTCTGTTTCTCACATTAATTATTAAAGTCACAATATTTAATATTTTAATTGATTTGTTTTATGTTTGTAGTACTAGATTTGACGCTTGAAAGTCTTGCATACTTGCACTCAAAAACACACATTCTGGGATTATTTTTATAGGCTGAGGTCTTAAAACCAATTTTAAGCATTTTTATTAGGAATAGTATGGCAGCTTCCTACAGTCTTACATTTAAAAAAACTACTGGAATAAGACTTGCCCATTTCTGAAATGTCTGGCAGATAGATAGATAGATAGATAGATAGATAGATAGATAGATAGATAGATAGATAGATAGATAGATAGATAGATAGATAGATAGATAGATAGATAGATAGATAGATAGATAGATAGATAGATCTTTGTCGCAAGAGGGAAATTTGCCTTTTTACAGAAGCCCTTTACATACATTGTCACACACACGCGCTTAGGGGACAACTAAAGGGTTTGAATAAAAGTAATTCCACGCCTGACCAGTGGGTGGTGAAGTGCACTGATTCTCTCTCTCAATTCCTTGAAGACCATTCTCGGGAAGTCCCGCCCGGTTCTGGGACAACCAATGACGTCGATGCCGGTTCTGGACCTGATGACATCACTTCCTCTACTTGCATTTAAAGGCCGCCATCTTAAGGCAGCAAATCAGTTCTGTTTTGGACTCAGTTGTGTGAACATGTCTGTTCTTTTTGATCGATTTTGCAGCTGGGAAATATTATACGGGTGGCTGCCCTAAACCTTTCCAATGTTTCTTTGTCATTCTTGTGACAGTGGCGTAGTCAGCAGGATGGAAGAAACCCAGAAGGAAATGGGACTAGACCTGAAGTGTGACCGGGTGGGGGGTTCATCCCGGATTTTGGAAAGAACCGGTGCAGATTCGGCTCCCTTTGTCTAGTTCCGGGCCATGTAAAATACATACGGAGATTGTCGATGGGACACACAGACGTGGGCTGGTCTCTGTGGGGGAAGCAAAAGGGACTTATTATGTTCTCTTGGAGAAGATGGCTGCCCTCCCCGCTGGGGCCAAGTTCCCAGAGAAAAGTGGGGTTTCCCCAGACCAGCAGGTGAGAGCTTTGCAGGCATGGAAGCTGGATCCCGAGAGATCTACCCAAGCACAGGCTGATGCTCTTTGGGAAATGGTTGCAGAGTGGTTAAGACCCTCCAAGTGCTCCACCTTTCAAATTGCGAAAAAAGTAGCCTGCTTAATTCTTATAAATAACCTTCCTGACCATTTCACCCAGCCAGTCTGGGGAGAACTTTCTAATATGAACGAGACTCATCAGACTCATGGAAACATCCAGGACAGCCTTACAATCTGGGAGAGCAGAACGGTCTTTTAGCGAACGCTATAGAGATTAGATCCCTACTAATCTGCCCTCTTAACATAAACCGGAGTTTGCACTGGAGTCCCCGGGTCCATGGGTGCGCAACTCACCTGGGGACACGGTGGAATGCAAGTGGAGAGAGGGAGGTGGATTGTGTGCGCTTTCAAACCCCCTGTCAGTGGCTCATACGGGAGTGGTAGTTGTTAACGGATTTAAGGTAGAAGCCCTCTTAGATTCCGGCAGCAACGCTGCCACGACAGTGGATATAATCAAAGATCAGTATAATTTGTGTTCACGGAGATGTCCGACACTATAAAACCACCCAATGTTTCATCAGCCAGGGTGGGTTGATAATAAAAAATCCCCGTACCGGTCCTCTCAAATCCACCTTTCACTGTGATTCTAGGGCAGGCCTGGTGTAATAGTAAAAGCGGTGTAGTACTGCACTCCCAAACCTAATTTAGGCCTAGTAACTGAAGGGAATAACACATTGAGGACTATCAGATGTGTCAAAGATACCTGGATAAGAGAGTGTAAGCTGGAAGACAGTCACATGTTGGGCACTTAAGAGAGGCACTAATTGAAGATCACTCCACCAGTGCAAAAAAGTTAATCAGCCTGGGTACATGGCTGTCAGCGAGCCTTGGGTAGGATGCTGGCCTTGGAATGGCTTAAGGTGGTTATGCTGCCACTGACCCTAGATGATTGGTGTGAAACAGGGCCGGTGGCAGTGTGTATGTGCAGGCCCAGGATGAGGCAGCAGGGAGTGTATGAGGCCATAGAATATCTGAGCAGCATTGTGGGGCGACTGAGGAAGGGCTGACCATAAAGACACTAATGGTCCATTTAAGGGCCAGATACCACCAAAGCTGTCAGAATTTTAAGTTCATTCCTCCATCTCTTAAACCCTCAGGTCATTACTATATAGATTTTTATACATACACACTGTTTATTCATGGTAAAGCATATATCACACCATTTTATGTTTTTTTTTTAATTTAACAACTATATTTAAAATTGTTAAAGTTGCTTGTGCATGTCCAGTTAGAAGAAAGCAGAATAACAATTTACGAAATTAACTCAAACATAAATAATGTTTCTCTCAAAAACTGAAAAATGTAAACCGTATTGTGTTCTACGTAAAAGAAATCTCTATATATAAATATATATATAAGTCAATGTGTGTGTGTGTGTGTGTGTGTGTGTGTGTGTATGTATGTTCCAGCATCAATTCCGAACGGCTGGAGCGATTTTCATGATACTTTGTACACTTGTTTCTCATTGGTCGACTAAAGATACTGTAGGGTGAACACAGAAGTGCACCAGTGCACAGTGTGCCTCTTCGGGGGCACACTAAATCTCCATTAACCCACCCCGTTTCTGGGTAGGGTGGGGGGTGATCTTGCAATCTTGTATGCATGTTATCATCCAGTTGACACTTGGAACGACCACCAGAGGGTGAACTGGAGGTGACTGCCAGAATTCTTTATGTTTGAGCACCACCGTGCCCTTGTTGCTTTTGAAATTAAATAGAGTTGGCCGGTTCCAAGTGTCAACTGGGTGATAACATACATACAAGACCGCAAGACAAGCACATTAGTGAGTCTTCATTGTTTGTTAATTTATTTTAAAGTTTTTTATTATATTTTTCTCAAACAATTAAAAAACACTTTCTTTTCCTCCCGGGCAACATCAGGTATTTCAGCTATGTTAGCTAGTATTAGTAAAAAATACCTCTCATTCAGAAATGTAAAATACTCTTACTTCATCACACAGTTACATCTTTAAAAAGGAAAGGCAACATTAAAAAGGTAGAAAGTAAAAAAAAAAGATTTGGCTTAAACAATTAACTTAATTATTATTTAATAATAATAATAATTATTATTATTATTATTATTATTATTATTATAGGAGTAATCCTTGAATCTAGCAAGTTAAGCATACCGACCAAGTTACACACATCTAGATCCGATTTTCCTATGTTTAAAACGTTTAAAATATGAAAAATGTGACAAGTAACAAAATCTGCTATCTTCTTTTACCGCACTAAGAAAGCGAACGAATAAATAAATAAATAAATAAATAAATAGGCCTACACATTTTACGCGCATGTGAATTTCAGTCAGTTGCATACACTATGCTGTTAACAGACGTTTTACCTCATTTGAAAGCAACGGCTGGAAAATATTTAGCCTCACCTGACTACACAAACAGAAAATATTTAATTCAGATGACTTTCAGTTTCACGTGGCTGTATACAGTCAATGAACTGCCTTGTTATACAAAACTTTGCAAACCAGACGCACTTTTAATCTGTCATCTGTGTTACTTTTATTTAAATTACGGTTCACAAACAGCTTTTCAATAATGTCTTACCAGTATTAATTCCAGGCATACAACCATTTTTCTCTTTTTTAATGCTAGACTTTGACATTTGTAACTGTGAAAGCAGCAAAATCTGATAATACGCGGGAACCGTCAGCAATATCGGCCAAATTTTGCTTCTCGAGCTTTTTGACAATTACAGCAACAAAATGTGAGAAGGTTCTTTGAAAGGTAAGAAGCCCGGACGGGATGAGGACCACTGACTTTTGCACACGGCACTGTGAGAGACACGTGACGCGGAGAGGCGCGTGGTGTGTGTTCACCTGTAGTGTCAATCCCGCCCCGCATTGTAAATCGGAATCAGGATGCGGTGAGTCAACTGTTTATTACCCGTTTACATTAGCAACTATGTGAAGCACAGAGTCTGTGTGCTGGGAATACGTACAGATAAGCAGTAGTGTCTACGGTACAGATTCTGTTCTAAGACAGCTTCTCCCTCCGCCAGTGGAAGCAGTGATAAAATAAAACCTGAGAAAATTAAAATCGAAGGCTCCCTACCAGATAGTGTCTCTTCATGTGTGCTCCAACAACAAAGCCATGGCTACTTCAGGCGGCCGTTTTGAGTGCCCACATGCTCCTTTTACGAGCCAGGTGCAGCGAGCCCACTCTTATATTGATTTGCTTGTGCTTGCAGAAAATGCTGATACTGTACTTCATAGAACGAGCATCCTGGGAAATCTAATCCTACAGTCTTCTTGGAGTTCGTGCGCTCTCACCTTGTCAGTGCTGGTGCTGTTGTCCGTGATTTTTTTTTTCTCCCACCTCCCATAGCTTACTTAATCATTGTAAACTGGCCCCAGTGAGTTGGCGTTGTGATGGATTGATGCCCTATCAAGTGCCAGTTTCTGCCTTGCACCTGATGCTACCAGGGTAGTGTCCATCCTTCTCAAACCTGGAATCAGGTTTAAGAATATTATATCGTGTTGCATATTAAACAAATCCCACCTACATGAAAACAGAAGCCATGTTTTATCAGTTATTGAGAAGGGTTGTTGAACTGGGCAAAATATACAGAAAAATCGGAAATGTAGATCTGTGCATAGAATTATAGGTATAGCAAAAAATGATTTGAAGTATTGTAGTGGGGTTAATATGGCAGCATTGCAATTAAGAGGCTGCCTCATGACCAGTTTAGATGCTAGATATTTAGTGTGCCAACCAACTGTTCAGTAGCTAACCTGTGTGGCTGGATTCCAACCTTATGATCTGCACCCTAGGCGAATGCCGAATTCGCCTTAATAGTGGCACTTGCCTTGCTCACGACCACAAGGACCAGGGTTCAAATCAGCGTGTGCCTTTGTCATTATCGAAATGGTTTACCACCCACTTCTGAAAATGTTTTGTTTCTGATACCTGGCTAATATAATTTGTCTTATGAATGTGCCTTCCATATATAGTTGTGGCACCCTACCATGTTAGTTGTTTCCATTTTCCTGATGCTGCTAGGACAGGCTCCATTTCCCCATAATGCATAAATAAATTGAGGCAAGGGACAATAAATGAAGGAAAATGTAATTACCGATGGACTACAAAAGAGGTGCTAAGTTTTTTATATAACAAAATCTTTAACCTTTTTCAAACACTGAACACAGATTAAGTTATTTGAGTGATAATGAATGGGGTGCTTCTTCCATCACTGTGACGCAAAGACTGAGAATCACAAGTTATATATTTTTTGTCTTTCATCAATGACATCAGACAATCACCAAAGGTCAACCATTGAGACTCTGATCTGTGACTCTGATTTTCATTTAGGCCCATGAGCCAGCACTTGAATACTGAATCTGTTAAAGGTGGAAGCCAGTGGAAGAAGATCAAAAACGATGCAACTTGGAATGCTGATGAGAAGCTAATGCCTTGTCACATACCACTTATATTTAGAAAGAGAACATGGATTTGCCTATTCCTGTTGAGATGGTGGGGCTCTTCCACCACTGAGTGGTACTGACTAGCTGATATACAGTATTGCTTCTCTGCAATGGCATCATCATACAAAGCACAGAGGCTGACTACAGAGAGCCAAATGTGATGATCTTCTAAATGCAAGGTGTTTTGTTATGGCATGGTTCTAGGGCAACTCTAGTTTCCCTTTCAGATTCGTCACTATGTAGACAATAACAGAATGCCCCAAAACCCATGTATAAACCTTGTGTGTTTACTCTTAATCAGCCTGGTCACTGTCATGGTTGACAGCTATTGCAGTTCAACATTTCCCTCTTTTTTATTTCTGTATCCTCAGGCAATACGATTGAGTACCACAACAGACAGAAGAAAAATTATACCTTTTATTTATAGATTATATTAAAATTTCCAGTTATGCCCAAAATATAAGCAACATAAAAATGTTAAAAAATAAAATAACCCAGATAATAGGTGGTTCATCTAAGTCAATAGTCTGTCAGGTGACTCTCTGACTTAGTGTGGTGAATGGTCTTTGGTCAAACGTGTTCCTTGGATGGCTCCTCTATGGATGTGAGTCAGCATGGCCTTCTGTAAGAATGCAGCAGCACAGAGAATAGTATGGTTCTGCAAGCATCAATTTATCCAGTCCTTGACACACCTCTTGCTCACGTTAGGGATGTCAATGATTCAGTCATCTGTATTCCCCCAGGCTGTCTTCCTGGAAAAAGAATGGCTGCTCTACCCCAGTTCCGGAGGCTCTTGAATTTTACTTGTCCATTCCTCTCCGGACTTTCTTCTGGGGGTAAAGGGCTCATAGATGTAGTGACCCCGCAAATCCACACTGACCCATTCTCCTCATATCTATCACAGGTGGCCAAAAGCACCGATCTCATTCCTAAAACTTTGGAAGGAGGAAATTACAATTGCTTATTTTCATAAGGTTGCTTTTTTTTTTAACCAAGTCAAACTCGCACTTAAATGTCATCCTCATTGCATGAGGTCAGCTCTCATGGCTAGAAAGTCAACAATAGCGCAACAAAATCAGGACAGACTAACTTGAGAGTATATTGGACAGTCACAAAAATAGTATATTTATGGAACATTTCAGAGAAACTGGGAAATTAAGCCAAACCAGATAAATGAGAATATCACTGAGCCATTATTATAATGTGTGTTGACATAAAACATAACATCTTTTTGCCAGCATACAAAGGCAATATACAGCAGTGTCTGGTTCCCCTAATATAATCTGAACACTTCACTGCACTCAAATTGCAAAAAGGACACCTAGCAAGAATGAAGCTGATTTTGTTAACTGTATCCAGTTTCATTCCATTAACATAAACGTCATCTGTGGTGCCAAGATGTGGCTGACAAATGTCATGTGTCAATGGCCTGGGTCATCCTGTGATTCATTTAGTTTGAGGCAAAGTAGCTTTGGCAGACATGACGGTACTGTATGTGTTGGCTGGCTTATTGATAAGGTAAACAGCTGAACACGCATTTTTCCATATGGCATATACTATTGATTGTAACAGCAATCTCGTCATTACATGTGCAAGATGATAGACACTGGCATCTTATGCCTTTCCCAGACCCCCAGAATGCAGTGGAGAGTCTCTGTAATTCCATACATGATATTGTGCTCTCAGTTGCAGAGCGCAGCCAGTCACTCTTGAATGCAGGTGGCGGTGTCTCGATGGGTCATGTGGGAGGCTGCTGTACCAGCCAGTGAAGTTCTGCAGCACTGTGATTGCATATGTATGAGGTTGTTTAGAATTCTCTATATATGAATGATTCAAGGCAGCGTTCGTGGCATGTTCAGGTAATTGTGGTTTATGCAGGGTAAATTGTTTCATAAACGAGATTTGTTTTGGGTGTATGAATTTTCCATTTTATTGGTTTATGCATATTTTCATGCTCAAACCCATATAAAGTTTTATAAATGGGACCTTTGAACTTGAAGGTGCACAGATGATGTGGTCAAGTACAGGAATGGGTCACCAAAGTCTTGGAGGTTTTTAATGAAGTTGATCCCAAAGTGAAATAATACTTTCCTGGGAAGGAGAGCAGTTCAGCCTTTGAAATATTGTGATGTTTGTTTTTCCACTAGCATGACAAACCCACTTACTTGCTCACTCTTTGGCATGCAGCTTACAGTGGCAAAAATAGTTTTTTAATTGTAAAATATGCAAAGGCAAATGAAAGCAGAGGCAAAGAGATAAGATTAATACATGCAGCCATTTGTTTTCTACACTGCTAGTCTTGATAAGGCATGGGGCTCACAGTAGTAGGTGAGAATTCCCAGACATTGACCTTTCTTTTTCGTTTTTTTTTTAATTATCTTTCTCCTTTTTGTGCCATGAATATTTACATCAGTCTTTTTAGAAGAGAAATCTGCATTACAAAGTGCATCGGTGCATCTCTGGCATTCCCTTGCTGTGACTGCCTGTGTTGTGGTGGTTTGCTTGATCGTGCAAACTGTCAATCATTTGGTAATGATTTGTTTTCTCCCCTAGGTTGTCACTGAATCCACTAGTGCAAGTCAAATCATGTCTCAAGTATATTAAGAAGCAAAACAGGACACCACGGTCTGAATTTCATTATGCTACCCCATCAAACTCACTCCATTGCCACACAGACTTTTTCATTTTTATGAAAGCAATGCAAACAGACACTAAAGGCCATGTTACATTGCAACACTTCTCCAGTGATTTTCAGTCATAACCATAGCTCCCATAAAGGTTGTTGTTATATTTCAGCCAGGGTTCCACCCCTTCCTGGAGTTCAAATGCTGCTTTTTGTCCATTTTTGTATATGTATATCTTCTTTTATGTCCCATGTGCTTTGTGGATAGTCTCCCAAGAGAAGGAGCCACCTGCCCATCACCATCAAGAGACTTCCCTCAGCTCTGTAAAGGTGATGACTACCCACAGTCCCTTGTAGTTCATTATGAATGCACTTGTCATGTGTGAGTTCTTCTAGTGTTACTCTGTGTTTTGTGATCTACTTGACTTCACCTCTTGGATTTCAGATTGGAACTTTGTTTGCTTTTGGGATTGCATTTTTTCTCCTTTGAGCTTATTTCTGTTAACAGAGTTGTTGTAAAATGTTTATTTTATAAATATTTTTTGTTGCCCTTGTGTGTCTAGGTTTTCATGGTTTTAACCCTTCTAGTGGGCATTTTGAATATTTTTGGGACCAACTGTGCATTGGGACATCTCTAGTATACAACAGTCACTTTTGTTTCACGGATGTCTGTGTGAGGTTTCACAGTTTGTGGTATCACCCAAGTGCTTTGTTCATTTAATTATTTACTTTTTGTTAATCATTGTAATCTGCTGGCACCTGCCTGCTGCCCCCTAATTATGCTTGTAATACTGCACTGGTTCCTGGGATTGCACAATATGTGACCGTTACATGATCAAGTGCTCCACTGTTGCTTTTAATGCTATATGTGACATAAGCAGCGGTTCATGTTTAAATGAGCTGATCGGCAGTAGGTGAGTTTTCAGCTTTTTCCCTTGATATTTCTGTGGAACTGCTTAACAAGCCATCTTCATGAAATGCTTTTCTAAAGGTTATTTTGAATTTGCTTGTACTTCCTTCTTGTATTTTACTTTCCAGGTGTACTATGTTTTGGTTCTAAACACAACCTTCCATTTTTAATGGTATTTGTCTGCTCTGTTGATTAAGGTAGGGCTAGGGTCAGCCTTTAGCTTCATATGGCTGAAGAGGTGTAAAAGACCTTTGTATGTCTCTTGTTAGGGCTTTTGTTAGCTTTTCCCAGTTTGGCACAGGGCCCACGTTTCCTATAGAAACAACACTTAATGTATGGCACTCGTCATCATTATAAGTAAATAGGGTACAGCAACAGTGTGTTGTTTTTCATTCTACATGGTAGCTGAATTATGACAGTATGCATGGTGTGACGGGGACAGGACCAGCAATGTATTAGGTAAAGCTTAAGCCATAGCATGCCATTGATATCTGTTCATCTTACGGCATAGTCACTTAAGTGTTCATAGTCAACTCAATCTGTGTGTTGGCAACACACACCAACAGTGATGTGGACATTATTTGAAATAAGGATCAATGCCCAGGCAGCAATCAAGCAGTTGTAATCCGTTTTGTCCTCTGATCTTCCAACCCCTATCAGGGTCATATTTGTAGTTTAAAATTTGAAAAGTATTAAAATTAATTGTACAGCTGCTGATTTTCATTTCAAAGCCAACAACTGAGGAGTGATACTTGCCACTTCTAGGTCAAAGCAAAAGGGACATCATTCTTTTATAAACTGTTAATCTGGTGTTTCAGCATCTGGATTCACATCCCCTTTGACATGGGGTAGGTCATGAAGTTAAGTGGATGCAGCTTTAGGAAGTTTTCTTGAAGGTGCCTACCTCCTAATCCACCAAAAGCAAAATCTGACACATACAGACTGACCTATTCATTTTCTATCCTGGGTAACCAGATCAGAGTTGCCAGCACTGGGTCCAAGGCCTGAACTCACTCTAGACAAAGGGCCAGTCCTTAACAGAACCTAGTAAGCCATTTAACCAATACTGCATATCTCTGGTATGTGGAAGAAAAGCCAGATTATCCAGAAGAAGGTCTATGCAAGTGCAACACAGGCAATGTTCAGGTCAGGATTTGAACCCAGCACTCTGAGGCTATATCCACATTACTACATTTTCAAACAAAAATGATATCCATCCACACTAATCTTTTTACATAGTTAATGAAAGTATCTCCATCCACACTAATAAGATGTAGCCATTCACCCATGTTGGGCACATGCACATTGGCAGAAACAGAAAGAGGAAGTGTTCTCTATACTAGACCTTCATTTGCAGCTTGTGTTTACACGCAGAGTACAGCAATGTCAAATACAAAAAAAGATTGTTTTGTGTGGACCGACTATTAGGTGGAACTGTTGTTGTGAGTAACACATGAGTATAAGGCAAGGGTGTTCTACCGTGTTTGCCATTATGGATGCAAGAAGTCAGGCAAAATGACACCTTTTATAAGGCAAGCAAAAATACTGAGAAAATGTTATTAGGAGGATTAAATTAGGAAAAACACGTAGTAAGAATGAACCAATCGGATTACGGTAAGTATTTTCAAAACTCTCCATTACCACCCATCCACACTGAAATGTCAAGTATGTATTTTCAGAATTATACAACTCTGGAGAGTTTTTTCAAAAGTCTACATTTTTGGGAATTAAAAACACCAGGTTAGTGTGGACAAAAGGTGAAAATAGAGACTAATGTCTGTTTTTTTAAGTGAAAACATATAGTGTGGGTATAAGCTATAGCACTGAGGAAACAACTCTAACCAGTGTGGTGCCCATGTTAAGGAATGTTATTTTAAAATAAGTAAAAGTGACTGTCTCCCACCAATAAGCTTGGGGAGGCAGACTGATGGATCTTAACAATTGAAGAAGGACTTGTCCAATGAGCTTCTGCACCCTTGATACCACTGAACCAAAATTTGAAAAGACTAACTGTCTCCGCAAGAAGGAGCTGCTGTCCCATAGGGCAGTGGTTCCTAGCCGGTCCTTCTTACCAAGTACCCCCAAAATTGTTCTTGATGGCTAGCTGATCAGCTGAATCAAACAGTGTTGGTTGAAAAAGGACAAAAATGAAGAGTAGTCAAGTGTCGTCAAAGGACTGCTTGGAAAATACTGCCATGAACAAGTTCAGCTTCAGGTTTAAAGTTAATGTGATTGAAGAGCTTAACCAGCTTTAGCCACAACCACCAGGGAGGAACATGAAGTCGCTCTATTTGTGTTGGTTACAAAAAGAGCAAAGGATCTTTTTAGTCCCTTTTTTCTTTTTATCTGTTGTTTTTTATTCCTATTTTATTTTCTTAGGTATCATCTAATCAAACTGTTTCTAGAAACAGATAGCCTGTAGTGTCTTCCCTTTCAGTGTTATGCGGATGTACAAACTTAATCCTTGCCTGACTTCTAAGTGAATGAGTGTACCAGCTGCCTGTGGCATGAAGAGTTTCTGTTTTGGGTCATCCCCTTGTCATGACAAAGTAAATAAGATTGCATTAACACATCAGACAAGGAACATTTCAGATGCCTAAACAATAACACATTTATGAGGCTGCGATTTCTCTGCACAATCTGAAGTTAGGATTTGGTGTCTCATAAGTTCATTCCCTTAGAGAAAAGGTCAATGTGCAGCAGACTGATTATTGGTGACGCATGGATGCATACTAACCAAATTAAACCTTTGTAGTCCCAAGAGGCAGTTAGCTTAGAGTGGCAGGTGCAAGTGTTACAGACAGACCCATATCTGCATTTCAGTAACAAGGTCACGCTACAATGAGTCAGCTCAACATTATTTTACTTTTTGTTTCCTTCTTTAATAAAGATAAGGCTAAATATATAAGGATAAATAAGATACTAACCATGTACTATATGATTTTATTCTAAAAGCAGTTTTAAGTTTCTGCTTTACATTGTTCTGCTGAAGGACAGTTGCAGTCAGAGGATTTTATTACAGATGCCAACAAGAAGAAGGCCTTGTGACCACAAAACAGTTGAATGTGTGTAAAGACTAAAAAGTAAGGGGCTCCATTCTAATGTTGTGGAGATGGAGTGGGGTGGTAATATTAGCGCCACTTTGTTACTTTATTTATAGCCTTTATTTTGGTATTTTTATACATTATGAGCTGTAATATTTGATTATGAATATTTCTATTATTTGTATGACATCATCACACTTCCATTTTCTATGTCTATTGCATTGTTTTTAGGAATGCAATAAACATACCTGTGTAAAGGATGTAAGGTGGTGAATTGGCCCCGCGAGGTAACAGGAATGGCAGTCCAAGGGCAGGCTGCTCCTGTTGAGCAATATGCGGAGCATATTGTAAGCAACAGAGGGCTCCAAGGATCATCCTCTGGACACCAAGGAGTGGTGGCAGGGTGACGGAGTCTTGTTCCAAATGTCTCACCTGTGACCGACTTGTGGCTACGATGAGATCTTCATTAGGGACTCACTGGTGCCTCGGTTCTGCTGAACAAACCAATACGGTTTGCAGTGGAGACAAGACAGAGAGAGTGAGAAGCAATGGGGCTCAAGAGACAGAAAGAGAACTCTAAGCCAATCTTCACTTTGCTTTTATTCTTGTTGATTTTACCCTATTTATTGGAATTATTTAATGATTATTTTTAACATCAACAATTGCACTGTTTTTATACAATATGTATGTATTGAAGAAGAATTTGCACTGCACTTTGAACATTGTGTGACTTGCTTGTTGGAAACAAATACACAACATATTTTTTTACTCCATGACTTGCATTGTCCTAGTCCATCTTGGTATATGACTTTCAATATCCAGTGATGCCAAGACTGAGAGCACCCGAGGCATTGCAAACCTATAAAGGAATAGTTTGTTTCATTGGCTTTGTGGGAAACAGGAGCAAACTACCAAGCCATGTAGTTGTAGTAGAAACCTTGACGACCTTTAAGGAGTATATGGATGAGGATATTGGGATAGCTTAGCTATTAACTTAACAAATGAGCTTCTTGGACTTAATGGTCTTCTCATGTTTGTCAGATTTCATATGTGCTTTTGTTCTTATGATTTTCATTTTGGTTTTGTCCTTTATGTTTTTGTAAAACATACAGTATTATTCTGCATTGTTTTGACCCATGCTAATGACAGCTATAAATCTCCTGTTCTGAAATTAAAAGAAAGAGCTGTATTAGTCTCCACCACTCATTACAAAATATGACTACTAGGACATCCTATTAGCCACAGCACAAGTAAATCTTAAACACCACTGCTTGTAAATAAAAACTACCTGCTTTGAAGCATTGATGTGAGGTTAAAAAATGAAATAAGGTTCCCCTTTTTGACACTCAACAAAATCACCTGTGACTTACTTTGCCTGCAGTGGGTTGGCACCCTGCCCGGGATTGGTTCCTGCCTTGTGCCCTGTATTGGCTGGGATTGGCTCCAGCAGACCCCCGTGACCCTGTGTTCGGATTCAGCGGGTTGGAAAATGGATGGATGGACTTACTTTGCTTGTTTTTCAAATATGCTGTAATAGGATGTCCTCTTGTTGCAGTCCCAAAAGGCATAAAGAGACTCTACACAAGGTCATACACCAGTGTATCTTGCATTGTCAAATTGTCAAAACTGCCAAATCAAATTCAGGTTCAGGAAGGTCCAGGAACTGTCCTGGCAGCATTGAGCCAACCCATCCAGTGCAAGACATATTTACACCCATGAACATACTGCTTCACATGGTGTCTGTGTAGAGCTGCCACCTAATTGGATATTCAGGTCTAAGTAATCTAAGAGTAAAACTCAGACATAAGAATATCAAACATAAGACATCTGGCAAAAGAGAGGAGACCATTCAGTCCATGACACTTGTTTGGTTAGCTAATAGCTAAGCTGTCCCAAACACTGAGTGATCAGACACCATGAAGACACTGACAGGAGCTGTTGGGCAATCAAAGAATGCTTATGATAGGGACAAAACACTTTAAAAACACAGAGCTTGTTTTCATTACATATATGACTGGACAAACTGTGCTGGTACAGCACCTATAAAAAGTACTCACTCGCTTGGAAGCATTCACATTTTATTGTTATACAACACTGAAGCAGAGGGAATATAATTTTTTTTTACATTGATCAAAAGAAAAAATGATAATATCAAAGTCAAAATAATGTCACAGATCTCTGCAAAGTGGTCTAATTACAAATATCAAATGCAAAATAATTCAGTTAAATTAAATACACGGTAAATCCATGTTGTATAATAATAATGTGCAAAAACTTTCCTTAGGTCTGAGAAAGATAGAAAGACACTAAAAAAGATAGAATAAGAAAACAAGTTCATAAATGGTGATGTACTTATGCAGTTAACACAGGAGTTATCTCTATCAGTTGTAGATGTTTATTTGCCTAACATATCATCGAATACATGGCCTTTAAAGGCAAAAGACAGTCAGGCTGGAAATAGAGATACAAAACAAAATGTCATGTTTTATCTCCTCTGTTCATTTCCAGCCCTTGGCATTAAAACTGAGCCAAACAATTCACACACATGGCCATTTCAAAAGGATAAAAGGATAAAGCATGGCTGTACGCCACGTTGAGACCATGTAGTACTAGATGAGGTATAGCAGTTTGTGCATTGGCAATAAATAACAAATCAATATATTTCAATCAACCTCCACAAAAGTGTCTTTCACAAGGTGTGCTAAAAAGATACAAGGTGAAGTAAAAAGAATACAAATCCAACTTGGGGAGCCTACAAATTTCTCATTATTGCAACAATGTGATTAGTGTAGAAATGACTATAACAAAAATGAACACAAAAAAAACAATAACTCATATATGGATATGCTCACATACAGTGTGGCTTACCCATTTGCCCACCATAAAACCCAATTTTCACATTCTCCTCACCTATCCATTTTTGTTTTTTAAACCCCTCTTTAGTTATAAGGTTAGAATGACCTAGGGTCTTGAGAATTACAAAACAGTTAATGTGTATTACAAGTCTACAGTTAGCACTGGATAGGACATTAGTCCACTGTAGGACAAACTCACACATACTGATTTTGAGTTGATGGTGAAGTAAAACCTACAGAGAGAAAGCGCAAACTCTACACACACAGAGGAAGGGCCAGGACCTGAACCCAGATTCAGGGAGCTGGGAAACATACTGCCAACAATCTCCACATTTATCATCAAAACACTACTTTTGACACTTCACAAATCCATCTGCAAGCAGTAAGCCTTACCAGACCACAGGAGGCTCGCTAAATAATGCAGTGCTGCCATCTGGTGGTCTTATTCCATTTCTTTGTTCTGCAGATGATTGTATCCAACAAGACGTCTTGTTCAGATCACTCTAGATTACAGTACATTTGTTGTCATTTTGTTTCAGGTGAGGTCAATTGGCAATGTTGAACTGACCTCTGATCTGTGTGTGTGTGTGTGTTCACCTTGCAATGGACTGGCACCCTGTTTAGGGATTGTTCCTGCCTTCACCCAATGCTTACTAGGATAGGCTCCAGCTTCTCCATTATCCTGCCTAGGATAAAACAGGTTTAGAAAATAGATGAATGGCTTAAGAAGGGTCGCACAGTGAGCCATGGGCAGCCATGTAGCTTACAGGTCAGCACTTGAACCACCAGACCACATGGCCTGCTGTCACAGCTCCTACTACACCACCTCAAGGTTGAGACTGTGTGCATCTGTTTGACCTCAGGCCAGCTGCTTATCATGTCATGACATACTGGAGTGAAGCTTACTGGGCTCAAGGGCACAATTTAGTGGGATGAGAAGGCACATGAGTCAGAATTAGTAAAATTAGTGACCTGTCATAAAATATATTTTGGTTAAATTTGAAAACCTGAAATTCCCTACCCTGGCTGCATCTGTGATGGGCCAGCTTTTTCCATAAATTCTACATTGTTTTTAAGAATTCTTTGAGTTAACCACTTGTCATAAAAGGCAAAGCTAAAAAGAAGCCTGAACAGTGGGTTTATGGTGGATTTCAAAAAAAGCAATGGATTCTAATATTACAGTCAGGTCCTTTATTTTGTATGACTACTGATCAACAGGATAGACCGTTTTGCAAAAGCTCAGAATTTTGCTTCTTTGTTTGAGCCCTGGGTACAGTGGCTCTAAAGAGCAAAATGCTAAAATAAAATAAAAATGACACAATTAAATCAAAAAATGACAACATGCCTGCTAATCTTCAAGATTTGCAACATCGGATTGAGCAAGCTGTGAATTCAGTAAGTAGGGACCAGTTGTCTCGTGTGTCGCAAGAAATGATCTACTGTTTTGATGTTTGTCACGCTACACATGGTGCTCATGTTGAGTGCATGCAACCTCAAGGACCATAGGACCAAACTTTGAACTTTCCTCTACCCAGTGATGTGCGGAATGTGTTTCTGTCTTATACGGTTTGTTTGAAATACATTTTTGAAATCTGCTCTTTCATTTTGAATAACCCTGTATTTTCAAACCCCATTAATCCAGTTCAGGGTCACAGGATATCTGAGTCTGTCCTGGTGACATCAAGCACATGACAAGAACCAACTCCACATGGGGGTTCAGTCCATTGCAGGGCACACAGGACTAATTTAGAATTACCAATTGACTTACGTTTTGGGGGCTGTAGGAGGAAAATTAAAGAACCTGAACAAAAATCACCTAGACACAGGGAGGGAGAAATGGAGACTTTCCTCTTCTCCATCCTTGTACCTGCTCAGTCCAGTTCTGTGGCAGTAGGCAACAGTACCCCAGCCAGTAACAGGCACTAGGTAGGGTAGAAGCAAGTCCTCTGTGGGGCACCAGGACAGGTATAGAGTGCTCATTTGAGAAAATAAAAGTCATCAATCAATGTGACAGCAAGGCAGGAATGATCATAAACAGAGGGAAAATACACAAATGTGGCATCACAGTCAGAAAGCGAACAGGACACAAAGAGCAGTGAGGTCACCATGCGACTCTAGTAAAGTGGCTTAAATGAAAGAAGTGAAAGTGAGTTCACATGCTAAACGTGGGCTTGTGCAGTTTCAGGCAAAACTGGGAATCTCTTAAAGTTCTGGATGATGTGCTCATTTCTGACCCTTGGAGCCATCAGACCCTGCAAACAGGCACCACCTGGTGGCCAGAGCAGCTTTAAGTCAGGCCTGTATAATGAAAAGGGTGTAAAGCTTGATGTTGTTCCTCTTTATTTTGGGAAATGTAATTCTTGATTTCAGCAGAAAGAATTCAGTGAAATTGTATCGCATAGTGTGTGAATCGTATTGTATTCATGGTCTTTTCTGGTGATCTTTTTTGTTTGCAAACTTGCCCCCAAACAGATGTTTACTCGATTATGTTGACTTCTTTTGTAAGTCGCTTTGGATAAAAGCACCTGCTAAGTGAATAAATGTAAATGTACCGACAGTGGAAAAAGGTTATTTCTTACGCATTCTCAACCCCACTTAATCCTATTCATGACCAGAGCTTATACCAGCAGCATTTGAAGCAAGGCAGGAAACAGCCATGGACAGAGTGCCAGTCTATAATATCCAAACCAATTTACAGTCTCCAGTTCACCTAATTTACACATCTTTATGGAGGAAACCAGAATACTTAGAGAATAAGCCAGGCAGACTTAGGGACAACAGAGAGGCATGGGGTTTGAACCCAGGGCACTGAATCCATGAGGGAGCAGCACCACCTGTACCCTGTAGGGAAATTCAATCCATTTTCAAAATTAGAATTGGCTTCACTAACAAGAACTCTTCTGCACATGCTACTCCAGTGCTTTTACTTTTTCTGTTCTTCACGGGTGTGCAAGTGCAAACCAATGTAAAAAACATGCTAACTCCATGCAAGAAAACCATCTGGGAAATAATATATAATCTTTTTTTTTTTTTACAATTGTTTTGCTTTGCCTGTTAAACTAGCTTAGAATGCCTTCGGTGCAAGAAGTTATGCAGACATGCTGAATCAGTCATCCCATCCACTGCAGGGTCGTGGAGGTGATCATGGCAAGCAGCTATTGACAGGTCTGAGTCTACTTCATCATGTACACTTCCACCAGATCAATTAATAATAATTCATTACATTTATATAGCGCTTTTCTCAATACTCAAAGCGCTATCCACACGGGGAGGAACCGGGAAGCGAACCCACAATCTTCCACAGTCTCCTTACTGCAAAGCAGCCGCACTACCACTGCGCCACCTGTGAGAATTAAGAGTCACTAAGCTATCCTCCTTAACTTAGATGTTAGAGAAAAGTACATCAACTTGGCCAAAATGTGAGCTCTTGTATCCCAAGATGTGAGGCATGCTTCCATACTCTCTCTTACTACAATAATACTTTTTTCTTATTCTGTTCTGCTTGATATACAGTGCATCCAGAAAGTATTCACAGCACATCACTTTTTCCACATTTTGTTATGTTACAGCCTTATTCCAAAATGGATTAAGTTCATTTTTTTCCTTTGAATTCTACACACAACACCCCATAATGACAACGTGAAAAAAGTTTACGAGGTTTTTGCAAATTTATTAAAAATAAAAAAACTGAGATATCATATGTACATAAGTATTCACAGCCTTTGCTCAATACTTTGTCGATGCACCTTTGGCAGCAATTACAGCCTCAAGTCTTTTTGAATATGATGCCACAAGCTTGGCACACCTATCCTTGGCCAGTTTCGCCCATTCCTCTTTGCAGCACCTCTCAAGCTTCATCAGGTTGGATGGGAAGCATCGGTGCACAGCCATTTTAAGATCTCTCCAGAGATGTTCAGTCGGATTCAAGTCTGGGCTCTGGCTGGGCCACTCAAGGACATTCAGAGTTGTCCTGAAGCCACTCCTTTGATATCTTGGCTGTGTGCTTAGGGTCGTTGTCCTGTTGAAAGATGAACCGTCGCCCCAGTCTGAGGTCAAGAGCACTCTGGAGCAGGTTTTCATCCAGGATGTCTCTGTACATTGCTGCAGTCATCTTTCCCTTTATCCTGACTAGTCTCCCAGTCCCTGCTGCTGAAAAACACCCCCACAGCATGATGTTGCCACCACCATGCTTCACTGTAGGGATGGTATTGGCCTGATGATGAGTGGTGCCTGGTTTCCTCCAAACATGACACATGGCATTCACACCAAAGAGTTCAATCTTTGTCTCATCAGACCAGAGAATTTTCTTTCTCCTGGTCTGAGAGTCCTTCAGGTGCCTTTTGGCAAACTCCAGGCGGGCTGCCATGTGCCTTTTACTAAGGAGTAGCTTCCGTCTGGCCACTCTACCATATAGGCCTGATTGGTGGATTGCTGCAGAGATGGTTGTCCTTCTGGAAGGTTCTCCTCTCTCCACAGAGGACCTCTGGAGCTCTGATAGAGTGACCATCGGGTTCTTGGTCACCTCCCTGACTAAGGCCCTTCTCCCCTGATCGCTCAGTTTAGATGGCCGGCCAGCTCTAGGAAGAGTCCTGGTGGTTTCGAACTTCTTCCACTTATGGATGATGGAGGCTACTGTGCTCATTGGGACCTTCAAAGCAGCAGAAATTTTTCTGTAACCTTCCCCAGATTTGTGCCTCGAGACAATCCTGTCTCGGAGGTCTACAGACAATTCCTTTGACTTCATGCTTGGTTTGAGCTCTGACATGAACTGTCAACTGTGGGACCTTATGTAGACAGGTGTGTGCCTTTCCAAATCATGTCCAATCAACTGAATTTGCCACAGGTGAACTCCAATTAAGCTGCAGAAACATCTCAAGGATGATCAGGGGAAACAGGATGCACCTGAGCTCAATTTTGAGCTTCATGGCAAAGGCTGTGAATACTTATGTACATGTGCTTTCTCAATTTTTTTATTTTTAATAAATTTGCATAAATCTCAAGTAAACTTTTTTCACGTTGTCATTATGGGGTGTTGTGTGTAGAATTCTGAGGAAAAAAATGAAATTTAATCCATTTTGGAATAAAGCTGTAACATAACAAAATGTGGAAAAGGTGATGCGCTGTGAATACTTTCCAGATGCACTGTATATGATGAGACGAGATGAATAGAGTAATACGGCCCACATTCTTAACAGTACAGGAAACAACAGCAAGGCAATATGTGTAATGAAAAATGGAAGCAACTCTTCCCCCAGATCGGATTCAAGTATGGACTTTGACCAGGTCATTGTTTAAACTTTTGAGTTCAGCTTTGAGACATCTGAGATTCTAAAATGGCCCTAGTGTGTGCTTGGTGTGTGGGTGTGTTTGTGTGTGTCCTGCGGTGGGTTGGCACCCTGCCCAGGATTGGTTCCTGCCTTGTGCCCTGTGTTGGCTGGGATTGGCTCCAGCAGACCCCCGTGACCCTGTGTTCGGATTCAGCGGGTTGGCAAATGGATGGATGGACATCTGAAACAAGCAGGAGAGATGCAACACTGTAACAAAGTCTGCCTCTTTGACAGTAGGCACGATGCCCCAAGAGTCATTTTGCACTAAAACTTTGCAGTTTACCTGGACTACCCGCTTGAATTGTTGATTTCAGCACTGAAGTGTTTGATAGAGAGTTTCGGGAAGGCCATGATATGTAGTGGCATTGTGGTTACATAATATGAGCTTGTTTTAAAGTTACTTCTGGCCTCATGAAGAGAAACATAAGTAGCAAGGCATAACACAATTATTGTCTCATAACACAATTTAAGATATCGTTCCATCCTTATCAATCTTTATTTTATGCAGCACCTTCCACCATGATACCAATCACTGTGTTTTACAGGAGAGACTTTTAATGTTACAAAGCAGGTGTCATCATTGATAGTTACAATACAATCCATTCAAGTGCTGGAAGGGTTTTGGGAGTCTGATAGCATCACAACAGAAAGCATGCCTACACTAGAAAAATGACATCAGTAGTAAGGGTAACTCTTTGGGCCATAATGTCTTTCTTCAGAAGCCACTGTCCCAAAGTTGATTTAAATTGCAGAACATCGGACCTTATATTTCCACTAGTATTGCAGCATAGGCAGATTAAGTGATTTCCTTGGGATTATGCACCTCGTCAGGTACAATCCAAAAATCTTAGTCACTAGGCCAATACTGTCTGCCATTTTAAAGGTCCAGGCCATTATTGCTGTTGCTTTGAAAAGCCAAGAACTTGTGTTAATCTTTAGCACCAAAAATGCCTGCAAATTACAAAGTTTTGCCGCTTACAACACAAAGGCAGGGGAAAAATGTTTCCTAAATTATTTGTAACAATAATAATTTTACCAAGTATTACTGTCGCTATCTACTGTCACTTTAATTATCACTGACTTACATTAAACATTTTCTTTTAATATGAACAATCCTATACATTACTTAATTTGTAATTAATGTTATTTGTATATTTTGTAAAATGCCCATATTGGTTTATAAAAATACCCCTGGATTTAGTCAGTGGAAGTAAATTCCTACTCTGGTGTGCCCACATGTGTATGCCCTATGATGGAATGGCAGTAGTATTTGGGTAGGATGCAGCAGCAGATACCCTGAACCATACACACTTCATTTTGCCATCTATCCACATGGAACTTCATCAACCAATGGCATCAAATGGTTTAGAACAATTCAGTACAACACATGTTGAATATTTCAATGTTTTTTTAATTTCAGACTATAGAAATAAAAGGAGAATTGGAATAATTTACAACCAGACTGTTTTTTCTGGCATGATGTGCATCACTTTTAATTACTGGACACTTTTGGCGGTTCCCATGCCTGGATTTTCTTGCGGGTTGTTGAAAATGGCACATACTGACCCGAACTGCCACTTTGGTTAAATTTATGATTTTCCCAGATAAACTTGCGTGGCACAGGAGGATGGGTAGAAGGTGGTTCTTCAGTCATGCAGTGAAGCCAGCGGTGCCTGCACACATTCAAGTTTGGAGAGGAAATAAAAAACACACATTAAAAACTAGTAACTTCATGAACATATAAAAAAAAAACAAAACAAACATTTACATTAATATGTTCACGTACAGTTTATATTCTCTCTTTACACTACAAGAAGAACATAAGCCATCATATTTTTTTTCTTTATCATTGTAGGGTCACAAGAAACCAAACCTATCCCAGCCACAGCCAGTATAAGACAGAAACCAAGTGCAGACTGGGAGCCAGCCAATCACATGGCAGACTTACTAAGAAATACTTATTCACAAAGGCTGAATTTATCTTTGGAGTGTGGGAGTAAGCCACAGTACTATATAACATTATGCATTAACCAAAGTGTCACCCAAGCACCTTAAAATATAAAAATTAGAATGAAATTTACAAAACCTAAACACTTCATTATGTCATGATAACACATATTTCATATGGCTATCATCAGGATTGACTTGCCAAAATACCTGATTCCAGGGAATAGTGAAAGCCTTAGTGAGTTCATCATACCAACTTTTGCTCAGTTTATTTCAAGGATGTGGATTGTTCCTGACCTGTGTGAACTTCAAGCTGCATTTCTGCAAGGTGTTTATACTGGCACTCAAAATGTTCAATACAGTATCTGTAAAGATGAGCAAACCATTGAGTAACATATGGTGGAGAACCTGTTTGGCTATGTGAAAAACAAATTCTTAAGTGAAGTTTGGCCAAGTACTAAATATTTATTGTACACCTTTTGTCTTAATAGATTAAAGGCTGTCAAGAGGATAGTTTCAATAACTGTTGGATTGTTTGCGTGCATAGGGGTTGTTCACTATCGAAGATGTTGCAGAATGAATTGGATAGAATACGTTCACTGTGGAACATGTAGCACCAGTGGGTAGCTGAGTGAACACACTGATGGAGCAGAGACAGGATCATGTAAAGGACTTGGATAAATTGAGGCTAAAAGGCGATTACAGACCATAGGGCAACACTAACAGAAATCTGTTCTTGGCTAACATTAACTGTTGTGTGACATTAGCTGCCATGTGTATGACATTAATCTGGACCCCTCAGCTACAATGAAATGCTTTACTCTCACACCCCAGCAGAGTGCAAAGACTTGTCTGATGTTATGAACGTTCAATACTGAGCAGCACAGTGGTGCTTGTCCTCTTTCATTTATGAGTTTGGTGCACCAAATCCATACAATGCCTGAAAAAAATTTTGGGGAGTTACATGGGGGACACCTCATCCAGTCTTAGTACCCCTTTGCATCCAATATTGTTGGGACAGGCTCCAGTTTACTGTTACCCTAGCCTAGATCAGGGGTATAGAAAAACAATGGATGGATGTGCCACAAAAGCTGTACTAATGAAGCATTCTCCGCCACAATCACCGATTTGTCTTACTGATACTGTTTAGCAGTTGGAACCTCAGCATCAAAACCTGTGTGTATCTCAAATATCCAAGAATATACTAACAGATTGCTACCTATGATAGCCGTCCATCCATCCATCATCCAACCCACTATATCCTAATTACAGGGTCATGGGGGTCTGCTGGAGCCAATTATAACCATCACTGTTTAATATCGTAGGTCTGCACAGTAACTGATATGTGCAGTTGTTTCTACACTATATGGTATATGGTCCATTTTGAATACTGTGTGTTCATACTCTGACTCTGTACAATGCTTGCATGGACTGGGTGTTGGGCAAGGCCGTGGGGTTCAGCGGCTGTGGGGCATCTGTTGCTGAAGAGAGATTCACTGATTCTGACTTTGCTAGCGATGCTGTGATGTTTGGAGAGTCAATGGAGGCTCTGATCGAGAGACTGAGCGAGAAGTCCGAGTGTCTAAGCTTGCGAGTGCCCTGAATAAAAACCAAGACCCAGGCCTCTTAGGCACAGCCATCTGTAGTGTGTCTTTCTGCGGAGAGTGTCGACCTTGTCAAGAGGTTTGCTTGCCACACCAGGGACATTCATGTCTCTGGTGACTCTTCCTATGAAGTCAGTAGACAGATTGGGAGAGCATGAGGGGGTCATGAGGTCGCTGCAAAGGGGTGTATGGCACTGCCGATATCTTTGCTAAAGGAGGAAGGTCTAAGTCTTTAGAGTCCTGGTGCTTCCTGTTTTGCTATATGGATTTGAGACATGGACGCTATCCAGTGACCTGAGACGAAGACTGGACTCCTTAGGTACTGTGCCTCTTTGGAGAATCCTTGGGTACTCCTGGTTTGACTTTGTGTCGAATGAGCGGTTGCTCATGGAGTCCTGAATGAGGCACATTACCTGCATTGTGAGGTGCATCAGTTACGGCACTACGGCCATATGGCGCGACTCCCTGAGGGTGACCTGACTTGCAGGATCCTGACTGTTGATGCCTATTTAGCACCTGGCTGCAGTACATATATGGTCATTTCAGGATGGTGGGACTGGACTGTATGTCTGTATGGGGGGTCACCAACAAGGATCTTGAGCGGTTTCGTCATGTGGTATGTGCGGCAACATACTGTACCAGTACATGCTCCTCAACCTGACCTGACTGATCTAGATAAAGAGCATAGAAAACAGATAGGGGGCATTTATTTACTATTGCTTCACTCCATTTAATAGAATGCTGCTTTTTTCATCTGTTGCTAACAGAATAAAAAAATCTACTTTATCAATCACACATGGCAAAAACCTAAAACAGAAAATAAATTACATTCAATAAAAAAATTAAATTCCAATGTTATCATAATGAAAGTGTGCTTTACATTTCAAAATGATGTACTACTGTATGCATAACAACTTGTACTTAATTGATGACTTGGCTGAATAAGACAAATTGGGGTTTACATTAAAGGCATCAGAACTCTTTAAACTAAAAAGTGAATCTTGTATTCAAGGACACCAGTGGAACGTAAGGAAAAGTACATTAAAAACTGTGGCGAGGAGGAACTTATCGCAAAGAATCTAGAATAAACTAGATATGGAAACATTTGGCCGTGAGCTAAACAAAGAAACCTGATTGAATGGTCTCTTCTCATTTATCAAACTGCTTATGTTCAATAATAGATTATAGAAAAAAAATGCTTTAGATACCCTATATTAACATTAGCTTTTGCCTTACTGTATTATCCAATAAATCTATACTACCGAAAAAGTGTTTCTTTCTTCTGGTCAACTTCATTAATAAAATATCTCTCTCTTTTTTAATTTAAAAATAGAAACGACTATAAAACATACATGGTGAAAAGAGCTGTATGGAATAATCCAGTGTGACGTTTCCATATACGTACAGTACATCGCAAAACCTCAAGTGATGCACGAAAGCTCACAGCAAAAATAATGAGAGGACTCTAGGACACACTAAAGCACAACAGAATGAATGCATTTTTAAACTTTCCTTTACTAAGAAGATGCCAGGCTACATAAACTTTTAAAAATACTTTTGTGCATAGCCAGTCACATTAATTCTGGCAACCAACAAGAAGCTAAGCTATATGATTTAGTCCAGTTAATATTCACAGTAAATACTGGAGGATGTCTGTGCAAGTTTTAATGCTTTAACAGATGAATACACCTATTCCTAAAGAAATTAAAGTAACAAGTCTCTATAACATAACCAAAATTACTTACTTTTAGATAATTTCTGTTTTGTGACTTAGTGTTGAATAGTAAAGCTTATTGTAACTTATATTGTATTTGCTTTTGGATCTAAAGTACCACTGAACATGGAAGCGATGAATGTGCAAATCGAGCTGAAAGTACATCTTTCCAATAATCTAAAAATATATATTTCAGCAAGTCAATTTTTACCACATTGGAAGTATTGCATAGTTAACCTAATAAGCAATATACATTGAAATATTTTCTTTAATAGGGCATTACATTCTTTTTTATTAGATGAAAGTAACAACCCCCACCCAAATCCTGTCAAATGACAAATTAATAACAAGTTATCACTTTGTATGACACTATACATTTTTGTCCAGAAAATACAAAAAATGTTAAATATCACAATCTATGGCCAGAAACTACAATTCACAAATGAAATTGCCTGGGTTACTAAAGGCAATCAAGGATTACTACAAAATAAAAATGTATTGTCATAATTGCTCCCTAATTTCAACAGAAAGAAATAAAAGTGGCAGAAGCATCAACTAAAATGGAAAATGTCATCAAACTCCCAATGCAATTGCTTGAGCCAGATGTTAGCAAAGTTAGCAATGCTAACATCATTGACCAAGGTATGCATTTCTGGCAGAGAAGAGTGGAGACCAATAAAGGCAAAGGAAAGATACAAGTGTTAGTATTTGAAGAACAAACATTACAACTTCACATACACTTCAATATACTGTGTCACAGCTCCATACGCAATTTTTTTTTGCTTGTTTTAATTTTACTAATATTCAGCCATTTATTACTGTTTATAATGACTACAGGTTCTAAGATGAGGTCACACCTTATTTTCTAGCATTTGTTCTATTGTAAAATTGTTTTATTATTCACAATAACCCATAATCTTTTTACTGTTTGTTACATTTCCTTTGATTATACAATTACTTAAATAGTGTTCCACTTACCATTCTGGCGGTACCATGCTGCCATCGACCTCCCAGACCGTCCTTTTCCCATTCATCTCCATTGTATATATAACCCATCTATGTCGGCCTGATATGAAAGTAACACAAAAATATAAAAAGGATTTTTAAAGTAATTCAAACATTAAATACAAATTTAAGATAATTTGTGGTTAATGGAACGTATAGAAAAGTAATATGATAATATATAAAATATAAAGAAGCAGTCATATAAATTTGTAGCCCAAAAAGATATTTATGCATTGATTTAAAAGGTGCAGGACAGAGCTTTAACAGTACTAGCTTACATTTTTCTATATTAATAACAGAAAGCATGTAATCAGGAGGCAGATGATTAGCTTGATCTGTGTTTATGTAATTTTTTATGATGTGGGGGAGAGAGAGGATCTATGCAGGGAGAAATGCTAGAACATAGAAGAAGGCACAAAAAAGTGAGCTCTAATTTTCCTTCAAGTTACAAAATGAAATATTCTAGAATTTTAGTAAGTAGGCAATGTTTAGAATATTAAAGAATTATAGTCCTCCATACGGGCAACTGCAGAAACTGTCTATAAGACAATAGTGACATACATAGTTTATATCAGACAGGAAAATGCTTATGGTCTTATACTTATGGTATGCCGGATCAGGGGTTAATAGGGATGCATTAACGCCTTTTCTCTCTCCCCTCCTGATCCTCCGAACAGAAGCCTGCCTATCTCCACCTCTACCTCTACTACTGACCTTACTTCTGATTCCAACCCCTTAGATACACCCCTTCCCACTCAGCAGCTATAGTATTACGGTGTTGTACGGTGTATAGTACTTTGGTGTATGGATGTACTGAGAAATCAAGCGAAATGACAAATTTTATAGGCTAACTAAAAAGATTTCAATATGCAAGCTTTCAAGACAACTCAGGCCCCTTCTTCAGGCAAGATATAAAAGCAGCCACTTTTCCCTCACTAGCCAGACCCGTCTTGGACACACTCCGAAGAGACTACTTGACTACAATTAGATCCATTGCTTTACTTTTCTTCGTAGGATTTTAAATATACGAGGTGGAACACCAAACCTTTTCCTGTCTCTTTGGTCTTTTTTTACAACTGGTGAAACCTAAACTGAACTTTGGGACTCAATGCAAAATCTAGCACATCACACTGAAAACACAACTCCTACAGTGAAACCAAGTGGCATGAGCATCATGCTTAGGAAATGCTTCTCTGGGGCTAGTACTAGCAAATACAAAGACAGAGGAAAATGGACAAAGCTAAGCAGACAAAAACCTTCTTTTTCGGCTGCTCCTCACTACATCCATAAACCTTCTCTTAGGCCTTCCTCTTTTCCTCTTCCCTGGCAGCTCTATCCTTAGCATCCTTCTACCAATATACTCAGCATCTCTCCTCTGCACATGTCCAAACCAACGCAATCTCGCCTCTCTGTCTCCTAACCGTCCAACTTGAGCTGATCCTCTAATGTACTCATTTCTAATCCTATCCATCCTTGTCACACCCAATGCAAATCTTAGCATCTTTAACTCTGCTAACTCCAGCTCTGTCTCCTGCTTTCTGGTTAGTGCCACCGTCTCTAGCCCATATAACATAGCTGGTCTCACTACCATCCTGTAGACCTTCCCTTTCACTCTTGCTGATACCCATCTATCACAAATTACTTCTGACACTCTTCTCCACCCATTCCACCTTGCCTGCACTCTCTTTTTCACCTCTCTTCCACAATCCCTATTACTCTGTACTGTTGATCCCAAGTATTTAAACTCATCCACCTTTGCCAACTCTACTCCTTGCATCCTCACCATTCCACTGACCTCCCTCTCATTTACACACATGTATTCTGTCTTGTTCCTACTGACCTTCATTCCTCTCCTCTCTAGAGCATATCTCCACCTCTCCAGGGTCTCCTCAACATGCTCCCTACTATCGATACAGATCACAATGTCATCAGCAAACAAAGTCCACGGGGACTCCCGTCTAATCTCATCTGTCAACCTGTCCAACACCATTGCAAATAAGAAAGGGCTCAGAGCCGATCCCTGATGTAATCCCACCTCCAACTTGAATGCATCCGTCACTCCTACTGTAGACCTCACCACTGTCACACTTCCCTCGTACATATACCTTCTGGTCTTCTCTAAACTTCTCCATCAACATCCTCAGAGCAAACATTGCATCTGTGGTGCTCTTTCTTGGCATGAAACCATACTGCTGCTCACTAATCATCACCTCCTTTCTTAACTGAGCTTCCACTACTCTTTCCCATAACTTCATGCTGTGGCTCATCAATTTTATCCTCCTGTCATTACTACAGTCCTGCACATTCCCCTTATTCTTAAATATCACCACCAGTACACTTCTTCTCCACTCCTCAGGCATCCTCTCACTTTCCAAGATTCCATTAAACAATCTGGTTAAAAACTCCACTGCCATCTCTCCTAAACACCTCCATGCTTCCATAGGTATGTCATCTGGACCAATGGCCTTTCCATTTTTCATCCTCTTCATAGCTGTCCTTACTTCCTCCTTGCTAATCCGTTGCATTTCCTGATTCACTATCTCCACATCATCCAACCTCTTCTCTCTCTCGTTCTCTTTATTCATCAGCCTCTCAAAGTCCATCTGCTCAATACACTCTCCTCGCTTGTGAGTATGTTTCCATCTTTATCCTTGATCACCCTAACCTGCTGCACATCTTTCCCAGCTCGGTCCCTCTGTCTAGCCAGTTGGTACAGGTCCTTTTCTCCCTCCTTAGTGTCCAACCTCTCATACAACTCATCACACACCTTTTCTTTAGCCTTCGAGACCTCTCTCTTCACCTTACGCCTTATCTCCTTGTACTCTTGTCTTTCTGCATCTCTGACTATCCCACTTCTTCTTTTCCATCCTCTTCCTCTGTATACTCTCCTGTATTTCCTCATTCCACCACCAGGTTTCCTTTCCCTCCTTCCTCTTTCCAGATGTCACGCCAAGCACCCTTCTTGCTGTCACCCTTACTACATCTGCTGTAGTTTCCCAGCTGTCTGGTAACTCTTCACTGCCACCCAGTGCCTGTCTCACCTCCTCCCTAAACTCAACCTTGCAGTCTTCCTTTTTCAACTTCCACCATTTGATCCTTGGCTCTGCCCTCACTCTCTTCCTCTTCTTGATCTCCAAAGTCATCCTACAGACCACCATCCTATGCTGCTTAACTACACTTTCCCCTGCCACCACTTTGCAGTCTTTAATCTCCTTTAATCTCCTTCAGATCAACTGTTCTGCATAGGATGTAGTCTATCTGTGTGCTTCTTCCTCCACTCTTGTATGTAACCCTATGTTCCTAACTCTTCTTAAAATATGTATTCACCACAGCCACGTCCATCCTTTTGGCAAAATCCACTATCCTCTGACCTTCTTCATTCCTCTCCTTGACACCATACCTACCCATCACCTCTTTGTCTCCAATGTACCCTTCAACAACATGCCCATTGAAATCTGCTCCAATCACCACTTTCTGTCCCTTGGGTACACTGTTCATCAGTTCATCACTTCATCCAACTAAATCCAAAAATCTTCCTTCTCACCCTTTGCACACCCAACTTGCAGTGCATATGCACTAACAACGTTCATCATCACGCCTCCAATTTCCAGCTTCATAATCATTTCTCTGCCTGACACTCTTTTCACCTCCAAAACACTCTTGACATACTGTTCCTTCAGAACAACTCCTACCCCATTTCTCCTCCTATCCACACCATGATAGAACAATTTGAATCCACCTGGTTTTACTACCCCTCCATTTAGTCTCTTGCACGCACATTATATCAACCTTTCTTCTCTCCATCATATCTGCTAACTCTCTCCCCTTACCAGTTATACTGCCAACATTCAAAGTTCCTACCCTCAGTTCTACTTTCTTTACTTTCCTCCTCTCCTCCTGCCTCCGGACACATCTGCCCCCTCTTCTGTTGGCTAACAGTACTGGTGGTGGTCGTTGTTAACCCGGGGCTCGACCGATCTGGTATGGAAATTTGTATTGTTGTCCGCATATTGATTTGGCAAAATTTTACACCGGATGCCCATCCTGACGAAATCCTTCCCATTTATCTGGGCTTGGGACCGGCACGAAGAAACACACTGGTTTGTGCATCCCCTGTGGCTGGGTTAGACAAAAACCTACTGCAATCCACAAAAGCACTGGGACTTGGAAGACAATTTATCTTCTAAGAGGGCAGAGACTTGAAACATACAGGAAAAGCTGCACTGCAGTGACTAAAAAACATGAAGGTTAATATCCTGGACTCACCAGGCCAAAGCTTTTACTCCATTTCAATGGAATATTTGTATAAGAGATTAAAAACTGCTGTCCACAAACGGCCACCGCTAATCTTGGTAGAGCACTTCTGCCATGAAGAATGGCCATAATTCCACTGTCAAGATCTGAAATTCTGATTTACTCCAGAGAGATTCAGAGCCAACAATGGACATACCAAATATTAACTTGGAGCAAAGGGGACACTTACACTATAAATAATTTTTGGTCTTCCATTTTTAATTTAGGAAAACGTCTAGAGATTTTCACTTTGACATTAGAGAGCATGTTACCATGATGACTGATGCTGCAACACAACAGAATATCAAAACTCTGAGAGTAAATGCATTTTTTAGCCACCTATGCTAATATGCAAGTTTGCAATGTATTTGCAAACTGATCAGTGTTGTTTTTTTATTTTATATGGCTCATTTTGCATATTGTGAACTGGGATAAGCACGTTAGAAAATTGAAGGATACAAGAATATTTATGTATCACTCCACTTGATTAAAAGATACATTTTTTTGTCCATTACAACCTAAAAATCTATTCTGCTGGCTAAAATTATTTTTATAATGATTATTAAAAATTATCTACTTGAAAATAATGAAACACAAAATGAAAAAATTACCAAAGAAATAATATTTATCTTCATAATACTTGTTGCCATATTTGTCTGTTCCAACAAGGGCGCCAGTTTTTAGGTCATTTACTCTGAAAAATAAAATTGAAAAAACTTTCAGAATAAACAGTACATGATTTATGCACAACTTAAAAATAAGTGCACCATCTGTTTTCATTTTAACATCACCACCATTCCTTATCTCTTACCTTATTCCCACTTTGTTACCCATCATCCTATTAACGGTTTTATTCTCCACTCATTTGCTCTACATGCTTCTTTTTTCAAGACTCCAAGCTACAACGATACTCCATAAAACATTCCCTTTTTGCAATTAGATTTTCAAACCTGCTAAATGGTGGGTGTGACAAAAAGGTCAACATCAAGAACAACCCCAATTCCAAAAGAGTTGGGACTCTGTGTAAAATGAAAATAAAAACAGAATGCAATGATTTGCGAATGTCATAAACCCTTATTTTATTCACAGTAGAAAACACATCAAATATTGAAAGTGACACATTTCACCTATGTCATGAAAAATATTAGCTCAATTTGAATTTTATAACAGCAAATTGTCTCAAAAAAGTTGGGACAGGGCCATGCTTACCACTGTGTAGCATCCTCTCTTCTTTTAACAACAGTCTGTAAACATTTGGGAACTGAGACCAGTTCTGGATTTTTGGAAGAGGAATGTTGTCCCATTCTTGTCTGATATAAGATTCTAGCTGCTCAACAGTCCTGGGAGTCCTGGGTGTCATTTGTCATATTTTTCATTTCATCATGCACCAAAATTTTGCAATTGGTGAAACATCTGGACTGCAGGCATGCCAGTTCAGCACCCGGACTCTCCTACTGCAAAGCCATGCTGTTCTAATAGATGCAATATGTGGTTTAGCATTATCTTGCTGAAATATGCAAGGCCTTCCCTCAAAAAGATGTCACCTAGAAGGGAGTATATGTTGCTCTAAAACCTGTATATCCCTTTCAGTATTGATTGTGCCATTCCAGATGTGGACTCCCCCAATATCATCGGAGATGCAGGCTTTTGAAATAAACGCTGATAACAAGCCGGATGGTCCCGATCTCTTCCTTAGGCCAAAGGACAAGGATTTCAAATATTGACACATCACACCACAGAACAGTTTTCCACTTTGCCTCAGTCCATTTTAAATGAGCTTTGGCCCACAGAAGAGGGCGGTGTTTTTGGATCATGTTCAGATATGGCTTCTTGTTTGGATGATAGAGCTTTACCTTCATTTGTGAATGCCAGGGCAAACTGTGTTCACAGACAATAATTTCTGAGAGTGTTCCTGAGCCCAAGCAGTGATTTCCATGACAGAATCAGGCCTGTTTTTTTAATGCGGTTCTACCTGAGGGCCTAAATATCACGGGCATCCAATATTGATTTTTGGCCTTGTCCCTTGCACACAGAGATTTCTGCAGATCTTTTGATATTATGTACTGTAGATAATGAGATATTCAAAGTCATTACAATTCTATGTTGAGGAACATTACTCTGAAATTGTTCCACAATTTGTAGACTCCGTTTTTTGCAGATTGGTGAGCCTCTGCCCATCTTTACTTTTGAGAGACCTTGCCTCTCTAAGATGCTCTTTTTATATCCAATCATGTTACTGACCTGTTGCCAGTTCACCTAATTAGTTGTAAAATGTTCCTCCAGCTGTTTCTTTTTAGTATCATTTACTTTTCCAGACTTCTGTTGCCCCGTCGCAACTTTTTTGAGATGTGTTGCTGCCATCAAATTCAAAGCGAGCTAATATTTTTTATGACATAGTAAAATGTTTCACTTTCAATGTTTTGATATGTTTTCTATATTCTATTGTGAATAAAATACAGGTTTATGAGATTTGCAAATCATTGCATTGTTTTTATTTACATTTTTCACAGTGTCCCAACTTTTTTGGAATTAGGGTTGTAGATATAATTTTAAACATTGAAAAAGGTCACTTGTTGTTTGGTGTTACCTGCCAGATATAGGGCCCTATGATTTCTGCGATGCGGAAAACACGGATGGAATCACAGAATTAACACTTAAAAATGGATTTTAAATTTAAAAACGGAAATATGTGGAACTTAGAGACTGAAGGGGTGACAGTTACAAAACTTCCCAATAAATTAAGCAATGTAATAATCTGTAGTTCTATCATTCAGATGCTATTTTCTAGTTTGTTGCTTCTCAAGCGAACGCAATTCTTCATAGAAATCCAGTCGTGCCTCTGTTTTTTTGCGTTGTGTTTCCTGTTTGCTTTTCTCATTAAAGGCATGCGAATTAGCCAGCTGCAAGAGACAGAAATGTGGAAGCGAGCAGTATCAGATACCCTAACTAAGAAACACAAGCTTAACTACAAAATTGAGGGCACAACAATATCTCTGCAATTTTTATGAATCTGGACAACTTTTCTGCAAGTTCTGCCAGCAAACCATAGACTGGACACGAAAAGATACTTGCAATGACCACGTCAAATCTAAAACCCATCTCAAAAACAAGGAGAAGTTAAGATCAAAAAGTGTTCCACTTCAGGTAACAACAGAGGAAACAACAAAATCGTCAGATGCAAAACGCCAGTTTGTGTCCATGTGAGTCAAACATACCGCTCGAAAAAATGACGAAGATGCGTCCTTTCTTTCTTAAGCATTGTAAACAAGGAGGCGCGCTGCCAGAAAATGAGCGAAGTCTTCGTCAAACTCATTTCCCCGTCTTTAAACAACATATGGAAGCCGTTCTTCGAAAGATTTGTGGCAATAAAATTTATGTTGTAGTTGATGAAACCAATGATACCTGAAACCACACAGTTCTCAACATAGTGATAGGTGAGTAAACATTTGGCTCTATGGTAATTATTTTATTTAGGCAGTTCTAATTGTGCATGAAATTATATTTAACCGGTATTAATAGTCTTTCCTGTAGAAAAATGTTATTAGTGAACGGCACTAGTTGTTAATGAGTTCCCTTTTAAAAATTAACAACTATGTTTCAGGATTTAATAAATGTTTTGCCTCAAGGTGATGAGGCACACAAGGGCCACATTTGACACTTCCATTATAAACTTAGCACCTACAAACCTGGGCAGAAGAGCAGGCTTCTCCTCGGATGCAACGAGCCCTTAAAAGCGGGTCTCTCTCTTTTTTTTTTTTTTTTTTAAAGTGTAGTTAACCTTCATCTCAGAAGGATGCATCAAACTAGTAACAGCTGTTATAATTCTGGAAGGTACTCACTGCCCTACTGCAGTCTCAGTTTGGGCTCCTACTTGATGAACGGAACTGTAAAATTAGGTTCCATTGTGCTAGTGTGCAGTTTCATTAAAAGGAATGTAAAGTGCCACTTCATTATTGTTTGTCTTGTTGGAGCTGTTACTTCTTTCTTACAGGGAAAAAAAAAAAATACAAAAACTCAAAAATCTGAATCAAGGAAAAATAAAAAAGAATTTGTGAAAAAATAAAATGAATTCCATACGGCCCTACAGATGGCAGTAAAGACCGAGATGCACTGAGCCTCACACACTTCAAGCGTTTATTTTCCTTACAGCACAACATTTAGTATACATTGTTGGTAACTCAGATTCTATGCTGGCAGATGCGGATTTCAAGCTGTGAGGAGAAAGTGAGAGTGCTGCTGAACCATCCCCAAGTATAAGTGAACGTGATACCACCATACAGATTCCAGCAACTTTTATTAGGGAAGAAAATCTGGACATTGAACTATAGGAGCACTCTTGGTTGACAGAGTAATATAAAAATTAAAAAACACATTGGATCCTGGTGGACACTACTGACTCTGAGCCAGTTGGTTATTTAAGTTACTCATTCTGGAGTGTGCCTTTCAACTGATGATTGTGGGAACAGATATGCAGAACTTCCATTGTTTTTTCCTAGCGACTTATCAACACATTCCTGCTTCATCATTTTTCCCAACCACCTAAAAGTACAATGAGCACAAATCGCACTGTGTAGTCTGCAGCAACAGGCGTCAAGAACAGTGTTTAGTGGTGTAACACATATTGTGAATAGTGCAACGTTCCTTTCAACTTTATATACACTTCAAAATGATCTTGTATAGAGGGTGCATCTATTTGGTAGTTGTAATAAAAACAATGTTAACATCTTTTTGTCCACAAATGAAAATTCAGCATTCACAGTGGAAGAAAAATGTAAGCCTCAAAAGAGTTAATCCAATTTGGTGTTGTGGAGGTCCAGAGTCCATGTTACGTTACTTTTCATTGTTTTATTTATTAAATTCGCACATCTTTTTTCTGAACCCATTTATTGAGGTGATGCAGACAATTTAAGTGTTTTCACGTTCTTATTGAAATATTTTGTTTATTTTTGTTTATAATATTATGAAATTACTAACTGAAGCCTTGTAACATTTTTCTTTTTTATGCAGGTTTTTTTTTTTTTTTTTAAAAAACACAATCTGATGATCTGTCTAATGCTGCAACTAAAACCAAAAGCACAGAATGACAGCATATTGCATCCGGCGCCGCCGTGAGTGGCAGCCTTTTCAGCAGCTCCGTGTATGACTGTATACGTATGTGTACTTTTCTACTTTTATTTTTCTATTTTTATTTATTGATCACTCCTACCACTTTATTTTATGTGGATTCCTTCCCTGGACACACTTATTTTTACAACGTGGGCATGGATTTTAACACGCCGAGACTCGCCTATTCAAGTACTCAACTTCGGGCGCTGAGAACAAATGCCAGTGCCGGTGTGGTTCCCTATTTACCCAACGAGGTAAGAAGGCGGTATCGTGGCAGCAGAGCGGGCACTAAGCTAAAAAAGAAGCGGCTTGCGAGAAAGTGGCGTTTCAAGCCTTCGGTGCCTGCTGTGATTCTGGGGAATGTAAACTCAATCTCAAATAAGATCGACGAACTGCTGCGCTGGTGAAAAATGTAAGGACCTACAGAGAATGCAGTTTGTTGTGTTTCTGCGAAACGTGGCTAACTAACACCATCCCAGATGCCAACGTGGAGCTACCTGGGTTTAGCACAGTTAGAGTGGACAGAGATGCAGTACCTGTGGTAAGCACAAAGGAGGAGGACTCGCTCTCTATGTTAATACACGGTGGTGTCACTCTGGACATGTTAACGTCAAAATCTCCACTTGCTGCAGGGATATCGAACTGTTGGCCGTAAGTTTACGTCCCTACTATTTGCCCAGAGAGTTTGGACATGTCATTGTTGTTATTGTATACATTCCTCCTCGGGCAGACGTGGAGTCAGCGAGTGACATCATCCATTCCGCTGTTGCTAAGTTACAAACGCAGCACCCTGAGGCGCTTGTGCTAATCGCTGGAGACTTTAACCATGTGACGCTGGACAAAACATTGCCTGCATTCTCCCAGTATGTGGACTGTAACACCCGGGGAAATAAGACTATTGATTTACTGTATGCAAACGTTAAAGACGCATACAGCGCCACCCCGCTGCCTGCGCTTGGGAAAGGAGATCATAACCTGGTTCAGCTTCAGCCTCACTATAAACCAAAAGTGAGGGTCCTACCTACAACCACACGATCATTCAGGAAGTGGACTCCGGAGGCTGAGAATACTCTGAGAGAACTTTTTGGAACTACAGACTGGGATATCCTGCAGGGATCTCATAATGAGAACATTGAGGAAGTTGTTGACTGCACTACTGACTACATCAACTTCTGTATGGACATTGTAGTTCCAGTAAGAACAGTAACGCTGCTATGCTAACAACAAGCCATGGATTACAAGTGACATCAAGGGCCTTTTGAATCAGAAGAAAAGGGCTTTTAAAGACGGTGATCAGCATGAGCTCAAGCGTGTGCAGAAGGAACTCCGAGTCCAACTCAGGGCGGCGAAGGAGCAGTACAGGAGAAAGCTGGAGCAGAAGTTGCAGAATAACAGCATGAAGGAAGTGTGGGATGGGATGAAGATCATCACTGGCTGCAGCTCGAAGCGGGGTACCACCTTTGAGAGAGACGTGAAGAGAGCAAACCAAATGAACAACTTTTTTAACAGGTTTGACCACCCTAACCCACTCTCACTCTCACCTCGGAGTACTGCACCCTCCACACATCCTTCTGCTGATACCAGCATAGGAAAAACATCCCCACCCATAATAACAACAGCGCAAGTGAGCAGAGAGCTGAGGAGACTTCGTGCCAGCAAAGCAGCGGGGCCAGATGGAGTATCGCCACGACTGCTGAAGGTCTGTGCATCGGAGCTGGGGGGTCCTCTACAGCGCATCTTCAACCTGAGCCTGGAACAGGGGAGAGTCCCGAGGCTTTGGAAAACATCTTGTATCACCCCAGTCCCAAAGGTATCACGTCCTAGTGAGCTGAATGACTTTCGGCCTGTTGCTCTGACATCACATGTGATGAAGACCATGGAGAGGCTGCTGCTTCACCACCTTAGGCCACAGGTTCAACACGCCCTTGACCCTCTGCAGTTTGCATATCAGGAGAAGGTGGGAGCAGAGGATGCCATCATCTATATGCTACACCGATCCCTCTCTCACTTGGACAGAGGCAGTGGTGCTGTAAGAATTATGTTTCTAGACTTCTCTAGCGCCTTCAACACAATCCAACCTCTGCTCCTTAGGGACAAGCTGACAGAGATGGGATTAGATTCATACCTAGTGGCATGGATCGTGGACTATCTTAAAGACAGACCTCAGTATGTGCGTCTTGGGAACTGCACGTCTGACATTGTGGTCAGCAACACAGGAGCGCCACAAGGGACTGTACTTTCTCCGGTCCTGTTCAGCCTATATACATCGGACTTCCAATACAACTCGGAGTCCTGCCACGTGCAAAAGTTCGCTGATGACACTGCTATCGTGGGCTGTATCAGGAATGGGCTGGAGGAGGAGTATAGGGACCTAATCAAGGACTTTATTAAATGGTGCGACTCAAACCACCTACACCTGAACACCAGCAAAACCAAGGAGCTGGTGGTGGATTTTAGGAGGCCCAGACCCCTCATAGACCCAGTGATCATCAAAGGTGACTGTGTGCAGATGGTGCAGACCTATAAATATCTGGGAGTGCAGCTGGATGATAAATTAGACTGGACTGCCAATACTGATGCGCTGTGCAAGAAAGGACAAAGCCGGTTATACTTCCTTAGAAGGCTGGCTTCCTTCAACATCTGCAATAAGATGCTGCAGATGTTCTATCAAACAGTTGTGGCGAGCGCCCTCTTCTACGCAGTGGTGTGCTGGGGAGGCAGCATTAAGAGGAAAGACGCCTCACGCCTGGACAAACTGGTGAGGAAGGCAGGCTCTATTGTTGGCATGGAGCTGGACAGTTTAACATCTGTGGCAGAGCAAAGGGCGCTCAGCAGGCTCCTATCAATTATGGAGAATCCACTGCATCCACTAAATAATGTCATCTCCAGACAGAAGAGCAGCTTCAGCGACAGACTGCTGTCACTGTCCTGCTCCACAGACAGATTGAGGAGATCGTTCCTCCCCCAAACTATGCGACTCTTTAATTCCACCAGGGGGGGTAAACGTTAATATTTAACATTATACATAGTTATTGTCTGTTTTTTTTCACCTGTATTTTTATCATTCTTTAATTTAATATTATTTATTGTATCAGTATGCTGCTGCTGAAGAATGTGAATTTCCCATCGGGATTAATAAAGTATCTATCTATCTATCTATCTATCTATCATACATACAAATGACCTGAAATATTAAAAGAGTAAAACCTAAGGAGAAAAGTACTTAAATGAAGAGAAAACAAATACAGAGATGGTGTTTTAAAATCTACTGCAGTAGTAATATTAGCACATGCAGGGTACTGTGAAATCACACTCCAGCACCAAGATATTCAAGAACGTATAAACATACAGAACTTAATTTGATACAACAGAATGACTACAACACAAAGCTGTCAAAATATACCAAAGATTATTAACTACTCTCCAGTTGTAGTTTGCAAGAATAAAAAAAATCGTCTATACTCAGATATAGGAATGGATATTTGAGGAGTAAACCACAAGACAATGATTATATTTTTATATTATGTAAATTAAAGAACCATAAACAACTAATCAAATCAAACTAATAATATACTGAACAATTATTTTAAAAATAGAGTTGAATAAAGCAGACTCTGCAGCTGCGTGAATAAAAAAGTACCATTTCTGGTTAGTGGAAATAGCCCTAAAGTTGATAGAAATCTGCGTTTTGTACCTAATATTTGTATGAAAAATTTGGTTGACCTAACTGAAAGCGCACTCAAGTTATCGTGTTTACACACACAATTCTAAAAATGGCATTTTCGGACTCAAGGAAGTCTATAATTTTGAGATTCATCAAAATGTTGAAATCAAATTTTTGGACGATTACAATACTTTTCCTATACTTTGTATACGAGAAAGTAAAATGAGTTTAGCCAATAACAAGAATTTAGTTCTTTATTAAAAATGAACGAAATGTGAAATATACACCATGTTTAGCTCCTACTTTGTCAGCATCTTCAGGAATCAAATGGAAAAAAGCATTTTTCCCCCATGAGGATTGCTTTACATAATACTACTTATGTTTGAAATGCTAAAGTGACACGTTATCAACCAATGTGTCTTACAATGTACCAAGTAGTTAAAGAATGACTCAAAAACAGTAAAGATGGACAGCACAGGCAAAGATTTAGTGGGAAAACTAAAAACCAGGCATTTCTGCTTAAGGCCATGTCACATTACACAACTTTTCCAGTGATTTTCAGTCGTAGACTTCATTTACATCACGTTAACAGTTATAAGCCCGTTGTGATGGGCTCCTGTACCGGCTGGTCACGCAGTGTGCCATGCGCAGCGACTCACTCCACCAAGTCCATAACTCGATCCTCAAATAGATTTGATTGTCTTTAGAGCTAGCAATAGTCTCGGTGTGCATAAGAACTAAAAACCAATGCACTCTCATCAAGACGTACAACACATATAATGTAGTGACAAGGAATAAGGAACGCAAGTATTTCAAACCTTGAAAAGAGTGGAGATTTGTCTTTCTGATATCTCATGTTTCATGCGTCGCAACTTTAGGGAAAAAGGGGCCAAGGTTGTCACCATACCAGTAAACCCTTCATACAGCACCGGCTCCATCAGGCAATATGCATATGCTGTCAGGGGCCAAGCTTGCGATACTTTGGAAATGCAAAACCGTGGGGGAAAGTCGTCACTACAGTCCGGTAATTTGACACAAACTGCGATTTTCAGTCATGTAAACTAAGTAATGACATCAGCAACACTTATATCCTCTCCGCAACAGAACTTGTGTAGTGTGCCATCGACTTTTGCTTTTCAGCCCTGACGATGGTCTGAGTATAAAACATTGTACACGTCTGTACTCTGAAGGCATTAACAATCAGTAAGGTTTGTGCCAGACAGGTTTACTCCACCACTAATCCAGGGTGACTCCTGTGTCCGCAAGGCCTCCAAAGAAAGGTCCAAATCTGCCCTGAACCGAGCCCCATTCACTCGAACTTCTCAACTCTATATTTAATTGGCTAGCCTTTTCCTACCGAAATATAGGCTTCACATCTCTGATCCCACTTTCACTCGAAGATCTTTCTGTGCCTTTAGGGACAGTTTGTTTACTCCAATGCATATTTACAAAATAGGAAATAGTTTCTTTAAACGCGACAATTAAAGGGCTGACACAAATGACAATGAATTCCACTGATATTCTTCCAACTGTCTGCTCATCACCATACCACTAACTACAGGTAAATGCATTTAAAGCGCAGGAGTTCTCCAGAACAGTCTGCGAAGAAAGGCACACGCATCTGTAAGCCAAGCATTGTTCAGTAACTAAAGTTAACTGTGAACAAGGCCGCCTTAAGCATGAGGCGGTATTTCTGTTTTCTCCGCTTTAGAAGAAGTCCGAACCGGCAGCGACCACGTAAACCCGAGCGCGTCACTTAACACATAAGACGCCTTCAGTAAAAGCTACTGACAGTAAACAGCAACTGCAGACAGCCGGTATTGGAACATTAAATGGTGCAGTCATACTTGAGCTAAAATTCACGATTTTGTGGAAGCTCGGGTAATTTTAAAAAAATCATCCATTCAACACGTTATTTTTTGATTGTGGGTAACGTGATGTCTTTATCAAACGTATAATTACAAATTATGAACTTTTAAAACGAATATCACGAAGTAAAAAGGTCAGATTAGACAAGGTTATCAACGCAATAACACCTCCTACTTTATCTGAATGAAAATGTCACGTTTTACGCGGGCATTGCAATGGAAATTCAAATGACAGTCAAAGCAAAAAAAAAAAAAATCTTAAACCTGAAGAACTGCAGCAAGGTTCCCCGCAACCCTCCATGACCTCGTAACTGCTCCACAGCTCGCCGAAACACCCGCACGTACTCCGCCATCTTCAGACGGCAGAATGACAACTTCCGGCCGGAGGAAAAGAGTTCCGTATGGAAACTGGCGGTCCTCAAATCGAACAGCATGATAACCGGAGAAACGGATGGCTGCCTGGCCAAACAATCGATTCTGCTAGACGGCACATGTTCGTGAATTATACGTAAAGAAGCACTTAAAAGACGAGATATATTTACAGGATGACTCTTCGAACCTAGCGCACTTACAGCTTAGTACCACAGGATGGGATACAAGCACCGCGAGTACTTCGGTCGAGTTTGTGCCTCCGAATGCAGTGCACCAGTGTTGCTTCATTTTTGTACTGATCTCTGGGTGATGCTTAGCAAATGTACGGTATAATGAAACAATTCAAATTTCCCCGGCGCCTTTTGCGCATGCGTACAGCTCAACAGTATATGCTCGCGCTGCACTGGGATTGCACGGATGAAGTTTTATAGTTGCTTCCATTTTCTGCGCTCGGATGGTTTAGTTTGAGGATCACGATGAGCCACCACTCAACATGTTCCCTCTGTGTTTTATAGGCCGTCTCTGGTAGCACAACGATGTGCAGCTTGGGTTAATTAGAGACACGTAGTAGTGAAGGTTTGGATGAGACAGTGGTTTGTGGCCATGCTGCGCGTGAACTAGATATGCCTCTAATACAATGGAGAATAATCTCTAAAGTAATTGATGATCAGAAAGTAGCCGACTCAGCCCCGTATACTTAATACTATCTCATGTTGATGGCAGTCTCTCCCTTAGTCTCTATACTGAGAAGTTTCATTTTTACAAAACATCAATAGGGTGTGCACACCTTGGCAGTGAAGCTGGAGCCATATGGGTAGCAAAGTCAAAGAGGTTTGTACATTTCGCAATACTTACTGGAAACAAGGGTAATATTTTCAGGATTTACTTGACAAGGACTGAGTGGTTTGCTGGACTATATGAATATCCAGTATTTCCATAATTCATTTCTAGAGTGGCCACAAATATAAACATGTCAGAGTGATAATCAGTATGAGAAATACTGCTTACATACTGAATGATGTCTGCCTTTTTTACCTCATGCTATGGCTCAATATTGGGCCACAGTCCTTTCCAGTAACTGTATACAAGGCCAGTAGTTACCCTGTGTGGCGTACCAGTCCATCACAGGTCTAGCTTGACGTGCCAGTTACTTTGCATTCTTAGAAATAATGTTTTTTTAACAGCACTGGGTTGTGTGGCCCCTCTTAGAATCATTGCTTGACAAAGGGATTCTTTGCATGTGAAATTCTTTGGACTTTGAAAAAGTGCTTAATATGTGAAGAAAACTGTAATGAATAGTAGGGTACGTGGAAGGAAAACCTGAACGTAGTGCAAGTTATTGAATGCTTAAAGAGGCCCTTAATAATAATATATTTTATTTATGTAGTGGCTTCCCCATGAAAATCAGGAATGTACTGGCATTTCACAAATCTGTTTTTATACATTCATGGCTACTTATGGGACCTGTTAGGGATTTAAATAAAAGAGTTCTTTCTGGATCCTTCACAAGGGCAGTCCCCTGTGGCATCATTCTAAAGAGCCATTCTGGCCCCTTCATGTTTAAGAGTCCAAGGAGAACAAGTGGAAGACCACAGAATCCCCCAACAGGAAGCATCGTAAACCTCCCAACTGACACCATTTAAGAAGGTCTTTTTCTTAATCCTGTATGGTTTCTTTAGCCCATATTTATATTAACCTATTCAATTTAGATACATTATGAACAAATGTATTTTTTAATGGTATTTACAATATTGACAGGAATGCATTTTGCTTAAAATTAGGCATTGTCTATACAGTACATGAAAGTGGTGAACGTAATCTAGTTGCTATTTACAAACAAAGGATGGCAGTCTTTTCAATATTGTGCAATATTCATATTTAAAAAATACAAATAAATTACAGCTTTCATATGAATTCAACAGACATAAACACAACAGGGTTTTATACATTAAAACTAAAAATAAGGTGACTAATACATTGGGTTCAGAAACAATTGTGTTATGCAGTTTACCAAGGCCATGTTTGATAATGTATGTTAAATAAAAATATAATCCCACAGTAAACCACGGAAGTGGTTAATAACAGCTTTGGTCTCAATTTTTAGAAATTTTCTTTTCTGCTTGTGCGCTGCTTCAATTCTCTAGCATCACATTTGTTATATAGTAGAATTTACAGTTGTAGACACAAACATTTCAAAATACAGGTGGAATATCATTTAGCTGATGATTAAAACATGGCAATTTGGAATTGCATTTGTATAAACATATAGTGAGAACAAAATGAGTAAATGTATAACAAGCTTTCTAATGTTAATTTTTTCTTGAAATTTATGAGAAAGATTTAATAAATGACCTGATAATATTCCTGTTAAATAGATTTGGTATTGATGTTACATTTACTGCTATTTACCTTTGTTTTGTTATTCATAGATTGCACGCAATTGGAAGTTTGGATGTTATGCTGTATGCTGGATAACCGATCTTTAACTTTATATAGTGTACTGCTGATCCACAAAAGATTCAGGGTTTCTTGATTAAGGACAAACACAGTTGCTGTTTGCACAATGTTTGAAGGAGATAACGTTTTTAGTTTCGTACTAGCTATTTTTCTAAATAAATTGAAAAATATATTATACATTTTCTTATGAATATGCACTATTCACAATATAGTTTGTACCATTTAAAACAATAACCAAGAACCCAAAATTTAGGTATGTGCAGAGTATATAGAGTGTGTGTTTTGTACAAGCAAAGAAGGAATACCCAAAGGAAAAATATAGAACAATATACGTACAAATTTGCTTAGTGATAGTACACATCCTAGATTTAGCTATTGTGCACTGACAGAGGTGTATGCCGCTTGTGCTCTAGTCACCTGTCTATTTACTGAACCCACTTTTTCCAACACAAATAAGGTCAGCCTGTCCATTTAGCAGCTGGTTCAAGGCAGACATCAATCCAGGACAAGATGACAGCTGACAGGGCCCGTCCACCACTGCCTGTGTCCGTACTAATAACACTTAGCCAGTTTACAGCGGCAAATAACTGTAGAGCTGTAGATGTTTGCGAGAAAACCGGTGACTGCTTGGGACAAACATGCAAATACCATACAGAAGCAACCCAAGTTGGAAATGGAACTGGGGTCTAAGTGCTGGCAGGCAGAAATTCTGCTTGTGGCTCACATACAGTATATATGCATAAATATCACAGAATAAAAATTTGTTGCAAGAGTTTAGTAAATATACACTTTATCTTATCTATATGTGTACACATATACACGAACATACATAAACAGCTGACATGGTGGAGCTGCTGCTTCTTGGAGTCAACATTCTTGGTTCAATTACTATGTCCAGGCATCATCTGGGTGGAGTGTCCATGTTCTCCGTGTATCTCTTTGGGCTTTCCTGCAGGGACTTCATGCTTTTCTCCCACATCACCAAGAATAATATGCAGGTTAAGCTAACTGACAAAAAAAAATGGCCTTTGTACAATTGCAGTGTGGGTTTTGCACCATGCGCTAATGGAATAGCTGTGTGATGGCATGGAGTTTCATGCAACAAAAGAACACCTCTGGGAGCAACTTGCACACCCGCAGCAAGCTGAAGGGCAGCAGGACTGAGAACCCCAGGCTAAGGTTCACAATGAGCCACCCTGCATAAATGGCTTGGAAACCAGCTCCTACAGATACTTTTTCAAGACCCCGTTGTATATACATACATATGTATGTATACACACATATACAAAACATGTTTATTTTCTGTTACATTATTGTTTTCATAAATCTTACAACTAATAATATTCAAACTGTTCTTATGCATTCCATTTTTATTTTACTACACTGGATACCAGATAAGTTCCCCCAAAAAAGCTATGTAAACTTGCATCTATTATAAGTGTATAATCCCTAACACTGGAAGAAGAAGAAATTTTGACAGAAAGGGAACAATGTCTCCCATGCATCTTTATATCATTAACTTTCAACCTTTAGAAAGCAATGGCTGCTTTTAAGTTTTTTAATATTGACTTCTGCAAAAAAAAAAAAAAAAATTATTTATTATATATATATATATATATATATATATATATATATATATATATATATATATATATATATATAATTCAAATACATAGAGAAATATGTACTGTATCTACATACATACATTCATACATACATACATTTCCTGTATTAACAGTGGATGTATGTGTAAACACAAATACATGTTGCGATAACCATTATTAAGACAGTGGGCAAAGTCATAAATGATAGTTTATAGACACCGAAAACTGCCAAGTCATTTGCTATATTAGCACAAAAATACTGTACATAGACTTTGAAGAATAAAAAAGAATCCATAAAAGGTAAAATCCAGATTTATTGTTCACGATTACTTTGTTTTGCAGTAAGATTGCCTGATTGAAATTGCTTTGAGTTGCTACAGGTCTGTACAAAAGTTATTTGTGTTACTATTCTCCTCATGCCATTTGTTCAGTTCAACCAGAGGAGCCGATTATCTGGCTGTTGTAGTCCGCAGTTTCCATTTTCAGGATGTAAGGGATGATACTGTCAATCTGCACATTTCCAATGAGGCCAGCAAAAAACAATTCTTCTGTAATGGCAGCACTCATCAGTCTCAAAGCTGGTAGCCTCAGAAGCAACCTTGACAGCCTTTAAAAAGACATTAAGATAACATTACTGATAATGGAAGAAAATATGCTTTTAGTACTAATAATAAACTAACTATTAAAGTCAGGCTTGAGTTTTTGCATATTCAAGGAGAGGAAAACCATACACGTATAAAAATAAAATCCAACTTGCAGAAGGTAACAACATAAAATAATCACAAATTAATATGATACCCTTCAAACAATCTGACTTTATATAGGTCTTTCTATTCAGTTACTATGGAGTTACTGTATAGTCACAGTAACCTTTTTAGGTGTATGTCCATATATTGTTCGAAGCACCTATTGCAAAAGCCCATGTCTGTCAGTCAGCCCATCTGTTTTCATGTAACAACTCACCAATGCCCAAAAAAACATTTATGTTGAGATGTGGCACAATTATTCTTAAGGGAAATTCATAGAGACAACTCAGTTTTCATTCTTATATCACAAAACATTGTATTGAATTTGCAAATTCGTCCATCTTAAAATGGAGAAACATTCTGTGCAACTTCATCTAGGAATTGGTTTACTACTTCACTTTGACCTTGACAATGGTTACTTGAACTTGCATACTTTGTATACTTTCTTCTTTTACTCATTTGACAGCTACTTGGATGCCCAATGCAAGTGAGATAGTGACAGCGGGGCCAGTGCTTGCACAGGCACACAAACAGCTCACATAGCAGTGCCCTTCTCCTGCCATTTTAAGTCAGCTAACTAAAAGAGTACAAAAGAATTCACATCTCTAGAAATAAATGGAAGGGGAATCAATTATTGTTGAGAACCAACATTCTCAACCTGCAAAAAAATGGCGTGTGAACTAATTATTAACACAGAAAAGGCGCAACTACCCTAACAGATATATTTAAAATAGACAGATTTAAAAATGGACAGTGGCATCAGGCGGTGGGAGTCTTCAATGACTTTAAAGCCTGATCTTTCAGTCTCGGATATACACAAACAAAAGCAAAACCTTCTTGCCCATTGTGTACCATTTATATTCCTGTTGTTTCTTTTCAAAAGTTTTTTCTTATTTATGTACTTTTAAAAGATTACTGAGTTTTAAGTAATATTAACAGCTTGATGGGGAACTTATTTCAGTTTGTTTTCTCCTTTCATACAGTAATATTGATACTGATTATATGCCAGTACTTGTCATTTTATATTAATAGATATTTCTCAATTGCTAATTATTGGATATTACTCTATTGGGTATACTGTCAAAAATGTTATTTTTAATTAAACTTGAACAACAATTAGTCCCCTCTACTACTAATACACATATATTATGCCATTTTCGCATCACTTGGATTGCAGTCTCATGTGTATGAAGGCTGTTGAGCCACCACTGCTAATTCCAATGTAAAGTGCTATTACAAAGCACATATTTATTGTAGTTTACTAATGCATTGACTATTGCATTCTATTATATTTATTACTACTGAATATGGCTCATTGTTACAAATCTACTTAATAAACAAAAATGTAATAACTGACTCTTGGGTGAAGTAAATATAAATGTGAAATGCTCCAATTTGCATAGTATGCACCTTAATGTTACACCATATGTACATTGCCTAACTTGTTTAACTATACACAAGGATACTCACCAATACACACCAGTCAGTATTCTCACACCCACATGAGACTTTTCACAATTTGGAACTCCAGAGTAGGAAAGAGACCACCCTTGATCAAAATGCTTTGTTCCAGTACCTATGCTATGTGAGGAGGGTATACCAACCATATCTAGCTCAACAAACTCCAAACTCTAGTTGACAACTCACTGACTGAACACTGGAATAAGCATGTTTCTTTCACATTTTGATAACACTCCTTGTTCCTTCACAAGTGGGCTGCACAGGCCTAGTAATTCATAGAGTAATAAGATGCATAGTATATAGTTTGCTTTTACCGGTATGTGTCCTCTGGATAATTCCTTATGATGTAATCCTGCAGTTCCATGTAAGCTTTCTCCTGAAATCTTTCAATCTGTAGAGGATTATCTATTCCTGGATGATCTAAAAATTTCATAAAAAAGTTCATTTAATCATGTACGCAAAAGACATGCATCAAACTGTAGGTTAGTAACTGAATTTCTGTATTATTAGCCAACACATTTACAATGTTCTCAATTCGAAGTAAAACCTTTTTTGTATGTCATCCTAAAATTAATTAAGCTTTGAAATCAGGGCTTAAAATCAATAAAAAGGATATACAAAAACAATCAAAAAAACAAGGCAACACTAATGGTACTGATTAATAAGCAATCTAAATTCATCACATTTTTGTACCTAATAAGTAATACTCAACACAGTATAATTCGTGCTTTTGGGATTTGGTTGATTTGTACATTTTAAAAGAGAGAAACAATGTTGGAAACAGACAGCCTTCAAATGAATTTTCTTTGCCTTTCTGAACCAAAACAGTGTAATAATGTGAAGTACTTCCAGCCCTACCCACTACAAACAGCTTTGTGTTAGTTTATATCAAGTGTCAGAGGTCATGGAGCATGTTTAAAATACAAGATGCTACCTACTACAAAAGCACTGTATTATTATTATTATTATTATAATAACAGTATATGTTGATACAAACCCTAATCTGATTTTCTTTTAAGCCATGCATGGTGTCAGCAGCATGATAAATTTGTCTTTCATGACATTCTGCATTATCTTTTGTAATATAGTATAGACCAGGTGTGGACTTGTCATTGCAACATTCTTGCCTGCAGTGTTTCCCCGTGTCTGCTTTACTGTCCAATGTTAATCTGTATTATTAGGCCAATGCAAAACTATTAATACTCTTCTTTTAAGGAAGACATGCAAAGAAACAAAATAGTACATTAACAACTAACACATGCCTTTGATACAGAAAATGATAAACCATGATAACAACACTATATATTTCTCAGTATGGATATGCAACAGACAGCCCTTGCTTAAAACATCTAAACAGCATGTCTTTTCACAGCTAATATGACTTATTTAAAAACTCCAGCCAGGGTTTTAACTCCCTCAAAAATCATAGGATCTTTTTTAACAAAATTGCTGAAAATATCTCAGATTTATAAGCAAAAGGTGAAGCACATATTGGTAGTATCACAAACAGTGAAATTCCTATTTCTCTTCCAATTTCTCACCATAATGCTGCACAATGCATCACAGAGCTGCTGCAAGAAGGAGTGGAAAGTTTCCAGCTATCGTCATCCTTCTGATTTTTTTTTTTTTAATTTTCATCCTCTGGAATTTTTATTTATTTATTTCAACTTACAACTCAAATTCCAAAAAACTTGGGACACTGTGTAAAATGTAAACAAAAACAGAATGCAATGATTTGTAAATCTCATAAGCCCATCTTTTATTCATAATAGAACATAAAAAACATCAAATTTTGAAAGTGAGACATTTTACTATTTTATGAAAAATATTAGCTCATTTTGAATTTGCCGGCAGCAACACGTCTCAAAAAAGTTGTCACGGGGCAACAAAAGACTGGAAAGGTAAGTGGTACTAAAAAGAAACAGCTGAAGAAACATTTTGCAACTAAACTGGTCAACTGTCAACAGGTCAGTAACATGGTTGGGTATAAAGAGAGAATCTCAGAGAGGCAAAGTCTCTCAGAAGTAAAGATGGGCAGAGGCTCACCAATCTGCAAAAAATGGAGTCTACAAATTGTGGAACAATTTCAAAGTAATGTTCTTTAACATAAAATTGCGAAGACTTTGAATATCTCATCATCTACAGTACATAATATCTCCAAAGGATTCGAAAATCTGGAGAAATCTGCGCAAGGGACAAGGCCCTTCAAAATGACCTTATTTGTATCTTAAAACTGTAAATTTTCTCAGTATAAACATTTGATATGTTTTATATCTTCTATTGTTAAAAAAATATGGGTTTATGAGATTTGAAAATCATTGCATTCTGTTTTAATTTACATTTTAAACAGCGTCCCAACTTTTTTGGAATTGGGATTGTAAAAGTGCCAAATCATGAAAACATGTAAAAGTTATTCCAATAGAAAAAAAACAAGAACAAACATTCAAACCACAGGAGAGGTAATGCCAAAATTATACTCTGAATAAAATGCGGAATGTGTTTAGAATCTGGCAGTGGTCACTGCAATGTGCAATTTGGTAGATCATTTAAAAAGTGTTAAAAAGTTTGCTTTCATTTGATTAAAATAATTAATTTTACTATTCCAAAATATGTTTGAAAGACAGGCTTGAAATGAATAACCCAAAGGAGATTTGTAAGTGGGGAATGCCATGTAATAAGCAATCAACCGAAGTTTTGTTAAAGAAGCAAGTTCACTAAATAGACTGACAGATTCATAATGATATTCATGAGAGAAACAATAATGGCAAGTTTCTGTAAGACTTTTATAGAGACATAATGTATAACTTTATAGGAGTGTTTATTATCCTATACCGTCTCTTACCTGGGCTAAAAAGGACAATGGCTTTTAAATATGCATACTCATAGGCATCAAGAGACAATCTGGCCATACTGTTGCAAAATTCTTGCATCTTCCAAATGTGTTCCATTACAAGTTTAACTCTCTCTGCTGATAATTTGTCTATCAAAAAAATAGTACAGCAAATTAGACAAAATACAGAGCTAAAGGAAAAGTAAAATGAGTTCTGACCCCTTAAAATAGATATTTAAAGGTGGAATAATGGAGCTTCATGAGATCTTATTGTTTTCTCAAATCTTCCAAACTGAGTTTCTAGATTGCAACTCTGTTGCTTGAAACAATTCTTCATTTTTACATATCAGCAAAGTCTTTTAAGTGAACATACAATTGTTATTCTTGTCCATAGTCAAATTAACATTAATGATATCTCAAAATGAATTTCAGATTTCATAATATGCAGTTCACCTTTTGAGATATAGGAGATATAAATACATTGCTTTAAATTTTAAGATATCTGTAATATATTTTGAGATATAGCATTTGCATTTCAACATATCTAGTATGCATTTTGAGATCTCAAATTCGTTTAAATATATACTGTATCTTTAACTCATTTTCTGTACAATTTCATATATTCTTTGAATGGGACTGTGTTTATTTTAAAATATTCCAAAATGTGCATGAAGGGATATCTGGAAGTGAATTTCACATATCTGAGAATGAACAGAAAGCTGTTTTGAGATATCCGTAAATGCATTTGAGACATCTTTAACTGTATTTCAGGTATCTGAAAATGATATTTAGATATCTTGAAACAGTTTATTGTCTTTTTAAAGATACCAAAATATTTAGATATATTGATATATATTTTGAGATATATTTAACTACATTAACTACAATAAACATAGTAAACGTCATTAAAAATAACAACTCTTGTAAATCTTTTTAAATATTTAGCAAACAATAGATAGAAACTCTTCTAATGAATTGGAATTTCAATTAAAAAAAAAAGAAAAACTAGAACTACGGCCTGACTGTCATTCTTAGTAACTGAAAAAAGATTAAATATCAATATTAACTAAGCTTTCAAATGTTAGAGGTAGGTTCTTTTTTAAAAATAACATTTCAGTTCTAAGTCCTTCTCTGACCCCACCGGTACACAGTGCTGACAGATGTTTTGGTGCTGAAGTAGCCAATGGAGGGAATTTGACTATATTGCTTGTTTAGTAACAGAAAACACTGTCTAATCTCTAGATATTAGGTTCAGATATGTAGGTTTGCACTACACATTCAGGTTTGCGGTTATTTGTACATAGCAAAATGGAAGTGTTGTTTGCATGTCTTCTCAGAATAAAGATAGCAACACAGTACCAAGAAAAGACACACACAGACTATACTATATGCTTTTTCATATTATTAATATGTTAACTTTTTTTTTTTGGCTTATGAGGCATACATAGTTACTTAAAACATGCACGTGAAAACTGCTGCTTTTACAAAGGTGACACTTGAAAACACAGCCCTTCACATACACACACACACACACACACACACACACACACACACACACACACACAAGTGACTTCAAAAAGAAAGTATTCTGATATTTTATCCTACTTTTGTCATGAATTGTTAGAGGAGTTTTAGAAACACAGCACACAAAATACATTAATATTTATACTTTAGTCACTTCAGGTTGCCTTGTATTAATAAGGCCTTTAAAATATAAACTGTGCCAAAATACAGGATATCATGAAGTTTCCTTTTCTTGTTTCTTAGTATTTGCCATGTTTAGATAAAACTGAAGACCATGTCATTTACTTGTTTGTTCTATCTGAAGCTCAAACTACAACTTAATGTATGAATGATACATTATAAATCACAAATATACTGAACTTCTTGAATGAACATATGAAAATCAGTCTAGCTCCATCTTTTTTCCCCCCAAAAGATAATTTTTGTAAGTTACTTGTGCAAATGACAAAAATAAGAAGTGTACAAAAAAATTACACTTTAAATATATCTCTTAAAATCCTCTTACCTTGTTGCAAGCTGTTTTGCAGATGATTAATAATTGCAGTTAGAATTGTCGCTACATTCATTACTTGAGAACACTGAGCCAAGCCAAGTGCAAAAAGCTCATTCCAGCAAGCCTTTACTAAAGTTATGTCTTGGTCATGCCTGTTAATAAAAATAAACAATATCGAAATTGAATTTTAACACATTTAAAATGAAATGGGGAAATATTGGTAATATATAATAAGCTAAAATATAAAAACAGAAAATGTTATTATATCCCTATTGAAATTATAGCAACCAGCATAAACCTTAAACATATCATTTTATTACTTGGTTCCTCACAAAGTTTGACCATGCTTGAATTCACTGAGCTCCTGAGAGCGACCCATTCTTTCACAAATGTTTGTAGAAGCAGGCTGCATGCCTAGGTGCTTGATTTTATACACCTGTGGCCATGGATGTGATTGGAACACCTGAATTCAAAGATTTGGAGGGGCATCTTAATACTTTTGGCAATATAATGTGTATATAAATAATGCAAAATTGGCTGACTCATTCTCTCAGTATCTAAGTGGTGTAAAGCACATCGCCACTGGACTCTAGAACAGTGGAGACTCACTCCTCAACAAAAATACTTTTCCCCCATTTAGTACATCTAAGTCAGTAGGTATCCACTTAGAAAGGATATTTCGATATATTAATATTTAGGGGTAAAAAATATCCCTACATTAAAAAAACTTAAAATACCTCAAAAATGCCTTGACATATTTGATTGATACTGGGTTATGTTATACACAAAAAAAATTAGCCAATGTGTTTTTTTTATTATTTCTGTATTTGGGCACACATTTTTTTGCTTTAGCTGTGATTGTGCAGAGAAATTGGATGTGCAGTTCATGCAAATGAATTCCCCAAGCAGTGCAGCGCCACTGTAAAAACTCACGCTGTAATCATGCAGAGAAATGGGGCTGGCAGTGATTGAAAAGAAGCAGCTGCCCTGCACAAAAAAAAGAGATGAAGTGGCGAGCCATGTGGAAAGTGAGACGTGAAGTAGACCAAGAAAAATTAGATTAAACTCAAAAGATGTGGTTAGCAAGTAGCCTTCTGGAATGCACACAGTACTCCCTATTCTGTTAGCTTCTTCTTACTCCTCTTAGTGCTATATAAAATACGTACAAATTCATGCCAGACTGGATTGTTTAGCGCTCCTGTGTACATCAATTGGGGTTGAGGTGGGGGCAGGGTGGTGTGGCGGGCTGATGGTAAAATACACGTAATATTGTGGAGTTCTAGGGTGTTTTCTTTGAGGTCAGACCACAATGTGTTGCTACACCCCAGTTCACAAAGCACACTCGGGAAAGTGCCAGCACAACAGCCCACTTCAAGAAGAATTGAACAATGTACATAGTTGGTGGTATCATTTCTTTTCACCTGTTCTCTTCTGTACAATGCTCATAATGTTCAATTCATTCCACTGGCCACTTAAATTTGCTGCCTGTAAATTTTAATGTTGTATATATTACATTATAGGAATGCATGCTTCAGTGTATATTGCTGTTTATTGTTTGGTAATGCCCCATTAGCCTCCACTGTAAAGTGCCAGTCAGAGCAAGATTTTTTTTTAATTTATACAAAATACTTAACTTCAGAAAACAATTTTGCTTGGCAAATGCATATATACTATGTTTGTGAACAAATAACTTCAACTTGAAAAAAAAAATCAAACTTATCCTTTAAAGCAGGCATAGAAAATGTTAAGGTATGTTATGTTTAAGAGTAAGGAGTGCCAGTAGACTAATAAAAAAAAAAAAAAATAAATAAATATTATGGTTCAACGACTGGCAAATGCGGCAACACGCTATATCAGTGCATGCTTACAACCTTATATACAGGAAAGTACTCAGTTATTTACATAGTACTCCTGATGCATCCAATTAACCCTCGTAACTATAACTAAGGCCCATTATATTATATTCCTAAGCTATAACAGAATCAGAAGACTAGTTTCTTACAGAAGTTTGTGTGTGTGTGTATCTCTTTTTCACATTTATCATACCAAATAATTATCCAAAAAAATCCTACTCTTTATAGTTTATTTCATAAAATGTCTACTTTATTTTCAAGTAATGTGGCAAAATGCTACTCTGCCACCATTTATGATTTAGAGTTTAAAAACCATGTGATTTTGCCACAGAAACTGAATTTTGAGAGCTAGATTAGTTATTGTTAGAATGGTACCAAACTCTAATGGATATACAAGTGACTTAAAAAATATGCAGTTGTTGGGTATCTACATGTATCCTTCAGAGAAAGAGAATGAGCAACCAAGGCATAGCTGCAATGCCCAACATGACAAAAAACAGCAAAGAAACAAGTAAAAACAGCTTAACAAAGAAGAAAATGGTGGAGTGGTTAACATGATCTTCCTTTATACAAAATGGCACCCGTGGCATGTGTGATGCACACAATAACTAATACCACATCAAAAAAAAACACAAAACACACTAACATGTCCAATGCCATTTTAAGTGCAGTTTGCAGCATGCACCAGGAAAAAAAAAGTGAAAAATGGTATAAATAAGCACTAAAAAGAAGAAATAAAGAAATCATGACAGTTATTAAGTTGGATTAGGAGTAAAAGCAGCTTTTCCAAAAGGTTTTCTAAATAATGACTATGCAAATTTTATCCTAGTGGTCTGGCAAGGTGTGTATATACTGTATATATTAGTTATATATATATATATATATATATATATATAGTTACACTTCTGAACTCTTTTGAGAACCTCCCCAAAGGGACGACACGCAGAGAAGTGACTGCCACATCTGTTGAGGGCTGCTTATCTGTTGCCGAGGCAACTGCAGATTTGCAGGCCCACAGAAACAACTACAAGCTGACCGCTGCCATGCACAAAGCGCCGGTCACCCAATGGGTGATGCAGGGAACATTATAATTTGGACACTGACCTGGCCCGGCCCTGCCTGTTTGCAGTGTCATTGTATAGTAGAGTGGTAGATCCCGCTACAATAAAAAACCTTGCTGTACCTGTTTCAAGTTGAATAAAGCTGGTTTTGCTAAAGTACCAAGACTCAGCCTCGTCTTTGGTGTGCAAGACTCACGCTGTATACAAGAAACGTTTGAAATAAAAGAAAAAAATAAACACAATTACAAAATATATTTTAAAAACTCTGAATAACTGACCCCAGTGCTTGAAATGCAGGAATTGATCGAGCCCAGTGCATAGAGAGGAACAGTAGTCTTGAAGCAGACTCACAGATATAGTGTACATTAAGGTACTCTGGCATTGGTGAAGGCATTGTAAGCTGTAAAAATACACAAAAGCC